>NW_006800726.1:30127-55659 GCF_000485575.1 Poecilia formosa | reverse complement strand
AGAGTTTTGGAGTCAGACCTCCACTGTGCTGTGTGTGTGTTTCAGAGAGAAATCTTAGTGATGCTGCGAGTTCCTCAGATTAAAGTTTTTTCGTTTTTTTTAATTTATGTCGTCATTTTTACACAGAATCCCAATAAAAATAATAGCTCCCTTTGCGGCATCGAGCCGCACGATTTGATACCACTTTTGTGGGGGTACACGCAGCGGTACGAGCCGCATTAACGGTGATGGAAGAAAAATAAATAATCTATAATAATAAAGAGACATTCTATTGGGTGTAGAACAATAGGTGCCTGCCATGCAATGCATGGAGGCAGTGTCTGACCTGCTTTGTCAGACTGGTTTCAGACTGGTGTCAGACTGGTTTCAGACTGGTTTCAGACTGGTGTCAGTCTGAAACCAGTCTGACACCAGTTTCAGACTGACACTGATGTCAGTCTGAATGACTGACATCAGTGTCAGACTGATGTCAGTCAGTCTGAAACTGACTGACATCAGTTTCAGACTGATGAAACTGATGTCAGTTTCATCAGTTTCAGACTGGTATCAGACTGGTTTCAGACTGGTGTCAGACTGGTGTCAGACTGGTTTCAGACTGGTATCTGACTGGTGTCAGACTGGTGTCTGACTGGTGTCAGACTAGTTTCAGACTGGTGTCAGACTAGTTTCAGACTGGTTTCAGACTGGTGTCAGTCTGGTTTCAGACTGGTGTCAGACTGGTTTCAGACTGGTTTCAGACTGTTGTCAGACTGGTGTCAGNTCAGACTGTTGTCAGACTGGTGTCAGACTGGTGTCAGACTGGTTTCAGACTGTTGTCAGACTGTTGTCAGACTGGTGTCAGACTGGTTTCAGACTGGTGTCAGACTGGTTTCAGACTGTTGTCAGACTGGTGTCAGACTGGTTTCAGACTGGTTTCAGACTGGTGTCAGACTGTTTCAGACTGGTGTCAGACTGGTGTCAGACTGGTTTCAGACTGGTGTCAGACTGGTTTCAGACTGGTTTCAGACTGGTTTCAGACTGGTGTCAGACTGTTTCAGACTGGTTTCAGACTGGTTTCAGACTGGTTTCAGACTGGTGTCAGACTGTTTCAGACTGGTTTCAGACTGAACTCTTCTCCTGTTTCTCCAGTGAAGTGCTGTGTGCTGCTGCTGGCTTTACGTTCTCTGGTTTGTTACTCGGTAGAAGCTGCATCTGCTCCGTATTTAGGACTGAAACCTGCTAGCTTAGCGCTTTGCTCCATTCTTTCATCCAAATTTTCAAACATCTTGAATTTCCTTTCTGAAAACTCCCAGTTCCTCTCAACAAACTAAATAGCTGTATCAGTGAATAAAATGTTTGATTCGGATCAGACAGTCAAACTGCTGAGTCATGTTGGCCATGAAGCATGATTCAGCAGTTATATTGATGCTCTGATGCAAAATATGGAAGGTTTGATTAATTGTAATGTTGGGAGATCAAACACAAGAGACACAGAAAGCTGAAGTAGAAATGGGAACATGAGCGAAAATGGTTTGCAGAAATTACATCATACCGTTAAAATTTCCATTCATGATGAGAATGCAGACCTGTCCAGGTGACCCCACCTGTCGCACGAAATGTCTCGCTGGAGAGACAGCAGCACCTCATCCATCCATTTTCTTCCACCTGGGACAAGGGTGGAAGAAAATGGATGGATGATGAGAAAATCTCACAGTAAGAGACGAAACATCAACTTACTGTGGAACACAAATGATGGCAGAGACACAGAACCTGCTAATATGTTCTCCTCTTCCTCCTCCTCTTCCTCCTCCTCTTGATGGTGACCTGACCAGGTTGGTGTCAGATTGATGCTCCGTCTCTGTTTCACTGATCTGCCTTACCTTCTGACTGCTGTGGTTTGGCCTGTTAAATCACGCACACACACACACACACACACAGACATTGCTGTCACCAGAGCCTCTGAGCTCGTAGACACCTGGTGACATCATCTATCATCTGTACAGACAGACACTGGACCAGGATGGACATTTTAAAGATGAAACATGTCTCCCTGAAGGCCTATGTGTGTGTGTGTGTGTGTGTGTGTTGCTGCAGCCTAATTAGCCCTCAGCTCACACTCATTAGTGGGAAGAACCAGAGCTCTGGTTCTGCTCTGCCTCCTCCGACCCAACTGGGAGGCCAAACTGGGCCGACTGGTGAATCAGTAGCTCATCAAACTGGGCTGATCCGTTCTCCATGGATGAAGCAGGATTGATACCTGGAAAATGTTTGTACTTCCAGGGAACCGCTGAAGCCTAGGGACTGCTGTAACCACAGCAACACACTGGGTCAGAACCAGTCACTGGGTCCTGGACATATTTAAAGGGTTCAGCAGCTTCCAGGAGATCCAAACATTCTGGTTCTGGAGGCCAGTCCACTCAGATTCATGGTCCGGTGTGAGGATAACTGGACCAACAAAGTTATCTCAGTGGCTAACAACTAGCCTGGCTAAACTAACACATAGCATGGTTAGGCTAACAACTAGCATGGCTGAGTTGGTCACCTAATGCTGAATAAGAATCTCAATCAGAAGCCAACTTCAGCTCTGTATTGAACATGTTGAACTGAGTCTCCAAAGCTAATGCTACCTAGCAAGTTTCCTAGTGCCAGCCAATCAGAATGGACACCACTTCAGTTAGTTAGCCAGGTGTTAGCGACAGTTCCTGGCTAACCCGGTTGGGCCCAGTCAGGGATCCGTGGATCTAATGGATCTACTGCACTGAGGGCTTTACTGGACCAGAACAAAACTGTTTGGGTTTTTCCAACTGAAGATGCATCACCCCTCTCTCCTTCTGCCCCCCTCTCAGCGTTGCCCCATTGTTCCTGCCCCTCACCCCCCCATTGGGGCAGAACAAAGCCAGCTCCACAGGGGCACTAAGCTGCTGGCGCTTAGACTCTATGCTGCTGGTCGCCTTTGTTACCCCAAACAGCCCCTGCCCCCCTGCCCCCCTTCCTTGTTATAAACTTGAAGCCTTCCCTCCATTTCTCCTGTAAATTTAACCCCATCCTCTCCTTCACGTCTCCCTCAAAACGTGGGAGGAGGAGGGAAGGGGGGATTAAGGCGAGTGTGGTGTGTGGGGGGGAGTTGGGTGGGGACCTTGATGGTTGCTAGGGGCAACCATACGCCAGGACGTCTGGTACGCGTGCGCGAGCGTTGAGGGACCTGCTATCGTCCCGCCAATTTCGAGTCTCACAATTGGCTGAGAGAGAAAGAGAGAGGACGACGCACGCGCACGTGAGCGCGCAGGAGAGAGAGCAGATCAGAGAGGGGAGGGAGGGGGAGGGGGAAAGGGGGAGCGGTGGGAGGATTTAGCGCCAGCAGCGTCTTTTTGCGTCCAACACAACAAGCTCATTACCGAGCTGTGCGCGCCTGGAGACGGATTTACGCACCGAGCAGAAGGAGGTTGGTTCTTTTTCTTCATCTATTCATCCATCCATCATCCCTTCATTCATCCATCCATCCCTTCATCCCTTCATTCATCCATCCATCCGCTCATCCATCCTGTCTGCGGCTCTTTGTTTGCGGCTCTGTGAGCGGCTCTGCAGGTTGACGCAGGTAATTAGCCGCTAACGGTGCGGCGGACCCGCTGCGGCGGTTCGGGGTCTCTGTCGGGTCGGATCCCACAGGTTCTGCAGGTTCCGGTCCAGCGGTTCGGCGCGCGCGGCTTCTCCGTGATGTGGAGCAACAGAGTCACGTGCATGCGCTCATCAGGAATATTTGGGAATATTCCTCTGGAATATTTCTCCAGAAACGCACCGAGCGGAAAACCTGCCACAGCTGACGAGCCCGCGCGCGCACACGAGCCGTCTGGAGAGCAGAACCCCACGGCGCGTGAAGTTGTTTACGTGCGTGGACAGACACAATAACAACAATAACCAGGAATGAACCGGGAGCGGCGCGCGCGTGCAAGAAACACGCACATGGCGGGAACCATCCCGGTCTGCTGGAAAGGAGGTCAGACTGGAGCAGCGCGGGCTGCTGGGACCCGAACCGAACCTAAACCGAACCCTCCATCCGGGCCGCGAGGCCCCGTGGCGGGAATCAGGACCAGATGATGTTTTTATTTTACTCAGTTTTTGTTTCCGGGCGAAAACATGTCGCCATATTAGGAGGTTCCTCACCCCAAGATGGAGGGGGCGGGGGTTATTAGCAATGCAGATTAGCTTCTGCTGAAGCACCTGTTGTGTGGCGCATGCGCTCTGGCTCCCCCCTCCTACTGGCATAGCCCCCCCACCCACTCCGCTGTGACATAGATAAACAAACAGATAAATAAATAAACAAAGGATGGGAGGACCAATCACAGTCTTCCTGGTTGAGGCTGCTCCAGGTTTCTCTGTGAACTTTGACCTTAGAGTCCAGATGACCCATCTGGCTTAGATGACTTAGAAGATGACTTGAAAAACGACGACAGTCTTCAGAGGGAAACCAGCAGAGAGAAAACACCCGAGGCAGCTTCCCGCCCTCATCCAGTCTCTGCTGGGGCCCCCACGCTGCCAGGCAGCCCTCCAGGGGCCCCAGCAGGACATCAGCTGGCAGCGTTGGTGGAGGAGGTGGCATGATGTGGGCCCCTGCACACGGCAGGAGTCTGGGTAGCAGAACTGAAGCCTGTGGGGTTCCTCAGGGCCCCGTCTGCTGCTCCCTGCTCAGATTACAGATTACGACATCACTTCCAGGCAGATTGAATGTTTCTTTGTCACGGCGGGATCACAGTCGGGTCAGAACTCATCGGTTTCTCAAATCGGTTCCTATTGGAGGGAAATGAACCGGATCCGTTTATCCCTCAGTAGATCCATAAACTCCATTTTGTTGCTTTCTGATGCTGTTGCACTCAATTCTCATCTCCCTTCAGTTCTCTCTGGGATTTCTCCCTTTGAGCTGGATTTCTCTGGATGGGTTTCAACCGGCCAATCACAGAATAGAAGCAGGAGATGTGAACGACGCCTTGTGGTTGTAGCTTAGCATCAGAGGAAGAGAACAGAGCTGATCAGTCCATGTCGGCCACGCCTCCAAGGAGGAGCAGGAGGAATGATTACGACATTTTCCTCCAGGCAGAGAAGTCGGGGTTGTTTAACTTCCTGTTAGCTTGGTAGCCTCTCCATGTGTCACGGCTAAATGTTAGCGATTGGTTAAAGTCGTTTCCAACTTCAGCGGAGGCCACGCCCCCAGGACGCAGCGGAGCGTCGAGCCGGCGCTGGTTCCAGCTCCAGACGGTCTGCAGCATGAAACACGTTCAGGTCAGAACCATCCAGACCCGTCAGGTCAAGGGTCAAAGGTCAAGGCCTTGAGTCTGATTGTTAATGTAGTTTCTTGTTTTATTGTGGCGATTAGAAAAATAAACTTGCTGTGATTTCCATTTAACATCAGAGAAGTGAGAAGCTCCCAGTGCATTCTGGGATGTGTAGTTGTAGCGCTGTGCAGCCACCTGACCTCTGACCTCTGACAGCAAACCCTAACCGGCCTGCTGTGGATTATTTCTCCTGAACATTTGAAATGAAACTCCAGGTCTAATTTCCAGCCAGTTGCAGGATGTCGCTGTCCCAGTTTGTCCAGTTTATGCTTCTGGTTCTGATTGGCCCGGTTAATGGGCCAAAGCAGACATGAATAAATGATATGAGGAGAGAGGATAGGAAAGACGGGGCAGGATGAAGACGGAGACGGGAAAACGATCAGAGAGACAAGGAGGACGAAGGAGACCAATAATTGGAAAATATGGAAAACTCGTGGAAAGGACGAAATGTGGAGCACAAGGGCCGAATTGTTGCTGTTTTCTCATCACATGTGGATCATGAGGGTCTCCTTAAATTTGCAGGTTTTTCGCTGTGAGCAGGAATGTGGACTTCCAGAGGTCAGGCGTGTTTTCCTGACACGATCAGATACACAGCAGCCCAGAATAATCCTCAGATTACCAGCTTACATAATCTGATCATATTTTTATCACACCAGTCAGAGCGCTGGAGTGAACACAGATTGATGGGTGTGATGGTCATCAGCACAGATTCAACCCAGAAAACAGCTGAATCACATTTATTTCATCATTTCTGCTGATCTCACCTGACAGACATTCATGAACACAGCCCCCTTAATGCTGATGCCCCTAAGTCAGGGGTGGCCAAGTCCAGTCCTCGAGAGCCACCATCCTGCAAGTTTTAGAAGTATCCTTACTCCAACAGCTCGGGATCAGCTCTACAGAGGCCTGATAACGAGCCATTCATTAGATTCAGGTGTGTTGAAGCAGGGATGCATCTGAAAGTTGCAGGATGGTGGCTCTCGAGGACTGGACTTGGCCACCCCTGCCCTAAGTGAAGGCAACTGGATGGCTTTATTAGTCACCTAATCAGAAAGCAGATTACATGGTGGTGGCAGCATCATGATGTGGGGATGTCTGTTTGCTCATCTGAGCGCGCTCAGTTGATCCCCAGAGGCAGAAAACATGTCAGCCACCAACAGAGTTCAGCTGAAATGAGCAGAAACACTGAGGCGGGGCCACCTGTCCGGCTGGCCCCGGGCGAGAGGCGGGGCCACCTGTCCGGCTGGCCCCGGGCGACAGGCGGGGCCACCTGTCCGGCTGGCCCCGGGCGACAGGCGGGGCCAGCCAGTTTCTGGATCTGTTCAGAGTTCATTGGGTTTTTTCAAGTTTTTAGCCGTTACTTAGCAACCAGGAGTTAATTTATGCTCAACTTTTTATTACTTGCTTTGAGAATTGATGATCTAAACTGATTTCTACTCAGTCTGATGTGAAAAAACAAAAACTCCAAACTAATTCTTGTTCATAATCTGCCTGCTAGATCAAATGAGGAAATAAATCCTGAAATATTAAGTCTTCAGAAAATATATAATTCAGTTAGATTATTCTGTTGTTTTTATGATTATCTTGAGCAAACATAGAAATGTTTAACTTTTATGAGAAATAATCCCACACAGAAGGAAGAAATAAAAACAGAGAAACAAAATGAACTTTTATCCTGTTACCCCATCATAAAATATTTACATTTATTTCATTTAAGCACTTTTAAAAATAAAAATAACCTTTTCAAAAAAAGATGTCAGTGAAACCTCTCCAGGATTTTAGCTAAAGAAACGAGCAAAAGCAGGTTAAAGAAAAAAATTCAACTAGAGTTATTATGAAAATGATTCACAATATCAAAAATACCAGGAAAAAGATTCAGATGATTAACTCCATCTTTTGTCTAAAACAGAGGGAGGCTTTTTTGTAAGTGACACATAAAGGAGAAAAAAAGAGAATTTAGTGTTAGTTTGTTGAGCGTTGTCGTCAAGTTCATCTGAAATGTTTCTTATTTCCTTGGTTTCGTTTCATCAGGTTTTCCTCCAGATCTTTGATTCGGACGTTTATCCAGTCGTTTCTGATTCCTGCTGTTAGCTGAAGTTTTCTCAGAGAAACAGGGAATAAGACAGCAGATTAACTCAGAGTTCACCTCTACGATTATATTGATGTCGGTTTGGATCCTCGTGACGGCCAAACGGCCTCTGCAGCCGGACAGATTTCTGAGCCAAACCTCTGCAGAACGACTTAAGAGATAACATCAAATCAGCGCTAAGCTGCAGCCATGCGACGCTGCGCCAGCTTCCCAAATCAGCCGTTCCTCCCCGCCGCGAACGCAGCGAAACCGGGTCAGGCTGCAGGACAGAGAGCCGAGCACATGATGGCAGATAAAGGCCTGTCTGTGTGAGGGTGAGGAGGAGGAGGAGGCAGCAGCGTGATGAAGGGGCCTCTGTTGGAGTCCGGGCTCTGATAATGACGCCACTATGGAGGAAAACACTGTTCCTTTAAACTGGGCCTGATGGGAACACTGGAGCACCGCTAATTGGTAAAAACAGGAGGAAAGCAGGTGAGGGTCAAAGTTCACAGCCAGAAGCAGGAAGTCTGACAGGAAACTCTGCGCTGAACAGTCAGAGCGTAATCTGGCCTAATCCAATCCCAACGTTTTCACCATCATCTGGAAGAAGCAGGATATTAGAGGTTAATTTCATTTAAACTCAATAAAAACATTCAGTAAAAACCAAAATCCCAAGTTAAGGAAACCAATCCATCCAATGAAAATCATTTCCTTTACTTCTCTAATTAATTTGTTCAGTTTTCTTAATTAAACATTTTAGGATTCAATGTGAAAAAACTGCTTCAAATCTCATTGATCCATGATTTTCTTCTAAATGACAACAAATTTTAGCCCAAAGCTCAAAATGCTGTGAAACAAATTACAGTTTATGTTGTTTTCATGATAATTTTATGATGATTTTTCTGCCTTCACTCAATGAAAACTCAAACTTTTAGATCAGAACCTTAAAGAAATGTGAGATTAATGTCGGAGCTTGTTTTCAAAATATAGTTTTCATCTGAGATTTATCCAAAATGTCTAACAATGTGAAGAACATAAGAAGATCACATCCGGCTAGCGGCTAACAGCTAGCGGCTAACGGTTAACGAAGAGTCCGAATTTTGTGGTTTGATCTAAATCACAGGTGTCAAACTCCAGTCCTCAAGGGCCGCTGTCCTCCAGTTTTTAGATGTGCCAGAGGTTCAAAACGCTGGAATGAAATGGTTTAATCACCTCCTCCTTGAGTAGATCGGTTCTCCAGAGCCTTAATGACCTGATTATTCTATTCAGGTGGTGCAGCAGAGGCTCATCTAAAAGTTGCAGGACAGCGGCCCTCCAGGACAGCGGCCCTCCAGGACTGGAGTTTGACACCCTAGATCTAAATGATGGAGGTGAGTTCCGGGGTCAGAGGTCGCTGTAGGCGAGACGCGGTGCTGACCGCAGAGATCGGACCGGATCGTTTTAACGAACCGTTTCCATGACGCCAACCTGCGGGAACTCATTTCATCCAGGAAGTAGATCGGGTCAGAACCATCAGTACATGTTCTGCTGACATATCTGAAATATGAACTGTGTCATGAGATGATTTCATCTTTGAGATCTGTTTTATACAGTTACAGCTCCAGAAAGGATCACTTTATTAATATCCATAGAAAGTTGAGTGGAAGGAAAAATTGTGGCTAAAGCTGAACTAGTAATGGAGATAACTGCAGCCTGCAAAAGGAGCCCAGAGCAGGAAGTGATGTCAGAGATGACCATCCTGTCTGAAACATGTATTGATCTGGTGTCATATTCTGACGTTTTAATTCTCTGTGAGCCAGAACCGTCAGAACCACAAGATTTATAGTTTCTCTTTCTGAAATTAGAGAAAAAATATTTAATTTTTCACTAAAACTAATTTTTTATTTTAGCTAAACTTTAACTGTAGAGTTTAAATTTCAGCGTGATTCGATGCAAACCTCAGATTTCATCCCCAGACAGAAACTCCTCATCTGTTTAACTTCAGCTGCAGGGTGTGTGTGTGTGTGTGTGTGTGTGTGTGTGTGTGTGTGTGTGTGTGTGTGCGTGCGTGTGTGTGTGTGTGTGTGCGTGTGTGTGTGAACAGGAGTCCGTTGTGTTGATTCCTCCTCCAGTGAGATGGCAGCAGTCAAACCACAGCAGCCTGTTGTTCTCTAGTTATTATGAACCCTGAGGCAGCAGAGAACATAGAAATATTAGCATAGATGTGCAGCAGCAGCGCTAGCAGGCGACGTGTGCGGCCTCCTGGACTGGATCCAGCTGGAGCGGACTGCTCTGCTGCTGCAGATTAAAGCTCTCTAATACCTTCACACTAAAAGGCCTGCGGGTTCTCAGAGGTCAATCTGCAGCATCAGGTTTAATCCGCAGCAACAGCAACAAACTGTTTATCTGCATGGAGCGAGTCGACGCTCATCAGAGACACCAGCAAATCACCAAACCACAGAGCAAGAACCACCGTCTGCATGTGGAGCTCCACCAGTTAAACCAGTTCCTCATCTAAACTATGTTCCCATCATGTTAGTCATTCGGTTATAAATGTCAGTTTCAATCTAAACATTTAGTTAATCTGAGTATCTCTAAGCTAAACATTTAGGTAGCGAGCTAACTAACCGGTTAGCTAGCTACCCAGTTAGCGCTGAAATAAATGCTGCTACTGGATAAACTTGAAGCAGACGGCTCTGAAGCTGCAGCCATGTTGAAAACCTGAGTGAAGTGGAGCTAATGGACCATCAGGTCCCGCCATGTTGGTTTGATTCTCTTCCACTCTTCCCAGTTCTGACTGGTGTGTTTATACTGGGATCAGTGTTATGACATTCACAGAGTTCTGCTGCATCTGGACCGGGTTGTTACTTTTTTGTGACTACACCGTTGTTCAGTCACATGATCTGTCTGGACTGCTGGTCCATGTCGCCCTCTAGTGGTCAGAAAGTTATCAGTCAGAATCAGGGTGAGACTCAAATGTCTGAGGAGTCCAGCTGCATGGAGCCAAACTGGTTCTGAGCTGCACAGAACCAGTAAGAAACCAGTTCTAGAAGAGGTTTGGGGTTGTAATGTACGGTGACTGAGAGGTTCAAACAGTGAAGAAAATGCAACAGAAAAAATGCTGCAACCACAGGAAACAAGGGAGGAAGTGTCACAAACAGAAATATAAAACTCGCCTCCAGACCACCAGGGGGAGCTCTAAATATGCTGCTCATATAAAATACTGTAAAAGTTATGAAGCTTAACGCACCTTTTCCATCTTCCTCCAACTCTCCTCAGTCTGGTCCCAGATGATTTGCGGTTGACTCCCCCTAGTGGCCTGGAGGGTTTTGTGCTGTTTCTCTATTTGTGCCATTTTGCTTCAATTTTCTTTCATTGCAGCATTTTCAGTCATTTCCGCTCTCATGGGCTCTGCAGGGAACTGGACCTCGGTACCGGTTCAGTCCTGCAGGGGGCGCTGCAGCTGGTGGCTCTGGCTGGATCTGGTTCCAACCTGTTAGCAGAAGCTGTGATGTGACCTTGCTGGGGTAATAATTATAAAAACGTCAGAGTTCATATCTGCAGCCGAATAAAACGGCTTATAAAGACTGGAGGAAGAGAGGAAGAGGAGAAGGGATGGAGGGAATAAACAGCTGATTGACAGAGAGATGGAAGGAAGGAAGAGATGAGAGGTTTGTGAAGAGAAATGAGAGGAAGAGGAGGAAACCAGACGGAGGTGAAGAAAACCAGACAGACGACAGGAAAACAGAGACGATTCGCAATCAGCCCATGTCTGCACCACTCCTCTTCATCCTCCTCCTCCTCTTCGTCGCCCCTCCCTCCATTTTGTCCTCCATCTGATGGAGCTCCGGCGCCTCAGGGCTTCAGCCTCACATCTAACGCTGCAGCAGCCAATCACCATCTGCCAAGACGCACAAAACCCAAACAAAGGGGAGCGGGGGTCTGCTGCTTAATAACTGATTAATAACCAGCCTTTCCAATGATCTGATGCAGCTTATGGAGCAAATCTATGACGTCATAGTCTGAGTTATGACATCATCTCTGGGCTGATTTTGTTATATTAATAAATAAAATAATCCACAGAACTGCAGCAGCTGAGGCTACAAAAGTTTTAGTCTTTGCTTGAGAAGGAAATGGATGGAAACACATTTCCTGTCTGTGTGACCCCGCCTCTTGCCCTTTGACCCCTGGAGCAAGGCACCAGCCCCCTGGCAACCCCGCCAGGGATAAACGTGTTGGATGATGGATGGAAACACTGAATAAGTCGGTTGGCGCTCCCATCCACTGGAGGATCTGTGCCTTACCAGAGGCACCAAACTTGCAGATGATTTTTATAACGTTTACCTCACATGACCAATCAGCCGATCCGTTATGAGCGTTTCCCCAGACCTTCCTGTAACGCTCCAAACCACGTCTGGACACCACTACGTCTCCAGCAGGACAATAGCAACGCATTCCTGAAATCATCTCCATTCTTCTGCGATGTGTGCTCCATGCTAGCCGGCAATCTTTACTTCCTGTTTGTCCCAGCCATGCGCAGCGTCAACGTCTGATGACATCACGCCTGGTGGATTCGCTCCAAACCTTCAGAAGGAAACGCGGCTGACAGTCTCAACACACAGGAGGCGCCTTCACGCTCTCCGTTCCTCCCTATGGATCTCTGAGCTGCTAGCCCTCCTCCTGCAAAGGAACCAGCAGCATTCATAGACATAGACGTGGGCTAGCAACGCAACACAAGACAATTGATCAACTTTGTTGCCGTTGCGTTCTGTTCGTTCTGAGTGGCGGAAAACTGAAACCTTTCCAATTATGCCTCGCTTCCTGTGTGTTTTTGGTTCTGTGACACTTTAAAGGTTTGCTCAAAATTAGCATGCTAGCTGGCCAGAAACATGTCAGATCAACAGCTGTTCTGCTGAGTGTTGTCCAAGTCGTCTCACTGAAACAAAGCAGCTGCAGGAGGGAAACTGTCGTTTGTCTGCTAGAAGAATCCTCTTTGCAGAGTCATGATTCAGCCTCCACTCTGAAAATGCTCCATTTACAACCCAAACAACGACGGATCGGAGGCGTTTCAGTGTTTCTGCCTCAGTCAGGCCGTAAATCAGCCTGTGAAACAGCAAACCGGTCAACCGTCAGCAGGAAGGCAGAGCAGCCGCTGAGCGATGGAGCCGCTCAGGCACTGTGGGATTATCTGGAGCATGTGATGGATGTGTTAACAGCCCAGCCGCTCGCCTCCACCTGAGATCCTTCCTGCTGCAGGCGGCTTCCCTTCCTCACCTCCGTCAGACAGACGGTGACTCATCAGGCTCTGATTCATTCATTAAAGCGCTGCTACTACCACACTGCTTACGGAGAGTGGCGGAGCATCTTCTGCTCATAGCAAACAGGCCGACTGCAGAGAGACAGGCAGATCTGAGGGACTCAGGGAAGAGTCCACTTTACCAACTAGCTGGGAGGAAAAGGTTCAATTCCCACCAGAAGTCCTGCAGAGGAGCAACGACCACCAGCTCCGGATGTGTCAGTCCTCCAGAAAGAACCAGGACAGTTTAGTCTACAAACACCCGACCCCTAGAGACAGAGACTTTTTAGACACTTCAGATCTCAATCGGGGCCCATAGAACCAACTGCAGGACTCCAGAACCCTGGACCCGAGCCAAACCTCAGGACTGTGACTGACTGACTGACTGACTGACTGACTGACTGACTGACTGACTGACTGACTGACTGACGGCGGGCTGTGCCTTCCACACCTCAGAGCTTCAGTCCTCCAGTGTTTCCAGTTTGTCCAAACTACCTTCAGATTGCTGCGTAGCTACAAACTGACCTTTCACCTTCCTCTAACCCTTCACTTCCCTGAGCAGACCGAGGATGTCTGATGCTCACTTCATCAGTCTTTAATTTGCCAATAATTCCCAGTAACTATTTGATCCACTGTCCTTCACCTGATGTCCTTTAGCTCAGCGTTTCCCACCAAGCCCTGCATGTTTTAGATGTGCTTTGATTTTAACTGACGGCTGGTTAACAGGCTTTTGTTGAGCTGAATCCGGTGTGTTAAATCAGGGAAACATCTAAAACCTGCAGGGTTCCTCCAGGACTAGGGTTGGGAAACACTGCTGTCCTCTACTGGTAGAAATGTAAGGAAGGACTCTGTGGACCGGCAGTTCCTGATGAGATCAGGAGTATCTGTAATTGATTAATCTACTGACTTATTTCCACAGTGAGTAACACATAGAGTAACATAGAGCGGTGAGGAGGAAGGAGCAGCAGCAGGTGGGGAGGCGGCTCCTCCTCAGAGCTCAGAAAGTGCCTCCTCTGCCGAGACCAAGACCTCGTTCCTAGACTCCTTCCTCAACAAGAGCGGCCTGATCTATGTTTTTAGATCCCAATTTACCATTGATGGATCAAATCAGCCGGTTTCCTCGTGATTGACTGTTTGGTGACCAGCAGGTCATCATTTTGGGCCAAAGCGAACGACTGGCAACGGTTCTGGGTCATAACAGATCAACCAGCAGCATCACTTTGACGGAGGTTTAATAAAGATCCAACAGTCGATCCTGTTTTAGTCATGAAACCCGCTGCAGGTTTGCCCTGTCTTACCTGGGCTTAGCTGCAGAGAAACGACTCCTTCAGGCTGATTCCCAACACAGTTCCTGACTTTCTGAGAGGAAAGGAGGACAGAGTCGGCGTGTTCACACACCAAGCTTTAACTTCTCAAAGTGTCACTTGTTCTGGAAACATCGTAATTGCATTGCATTCCCCGCCGAGATCCTCCCTTCATTCCACATTCAGAGCACGGCCTAGTCGAGACTAATTGAGTGTCCGTGGTGTCGATTCAGACTATTAACCATCTGTTCCTCCCCCCTCTCTCCTCACCCTTCTCTTCTCCACAGGAGTTTGGAGGACTAGTAGGATGCTGAGTGCGTTTCCTCCTCTCCACTGCTCTCCACCCTGCTCTCCATGACCTGAGAGCGCCGCCGCAGCAGGAGGAACCGAGCACCAGAAAGCCACAGAGGAAGAGGAAGGAAGAAAGTCAAGGAAGGAAGTTCAGCTCTGATTACTGTTTTCCCTTTCTGAGATGGCGGCGACTGAGGTCGGTGCAGCACCAGTGGTCCAGGAAGATGGGAAAACCCCAGAAAGCAAACCAGCCGAGGTGGAGCAGCCGGTCAAAACCGCAAACACAGAGACTGTCGGCAGCGAAGTGGTGCAGAACGACGGCTCGGCGGTCAACAGCGAGGCGGCGGACAACAAAGAGACTGTGAACAATGACACAGCCGCAGCCGAGGAGGCCGGCGGTGAGGAGGAAGGAGCAGCAGCAGGTGGGGAGGCGGCTCCTCCTCAGAGCTCAGAAAGTGCCTCCTCTGCCGAGACCAAGACCTCGTTCCTAGACTCCTTCCTCAACAAGAGCGGCCTGGGGAAAGTGATGGCGGGCAGGAAGAAGAAGGAACACGCCGTAACCGCAGGGGGAGCTGACGACGCCGCCGTCGAAGGAGGTGAGAAGGACGGAGAAAAGGCAGGAGAGGAAGGAGCGGAGGCCGAAGGAGGAGCCGAGGGAGAGGCAGCAATGGAGAAGCCTGCAGAGAACGGAGAGAAGGAGGAGGAGAAGAAGAGCAAAACCGTAGAGTCCAAATCTACCGTCCGCGATCTGATCCGGAAGCCCGTGGCGAGGATCTTCTCCCATCGCAGCACCGAGAAGAAGGACGGTGGCACGGCAGAGCCCGAGAAGCAGGTCAAGGTCCGGTCCCGGTCCCTGGACCGCCTGGAGGACCCAGAAGCGCTCAACGCCACGGCGGAGGAGGGCGGAGTGGTGGCAGGAGCAGAGGGGGAGCAGAAAGCTTCGTCCTCGACTACCAAGCACATGAAGCGCTGGCACTCCTTCAAGAAGCTCATGGCTCAGAAGACACACAAAAAGAGTGGCGGTGGTGAGGACGGGAAGGAGGAGGGAGCAGAGGGAGAAGCAGGAGGCGGAGACTCCTCCACCCTGGACTCCAAGGAGTCCGGTCACAAGCGTTGGAAGCTGAAACGCTCCTGGACCTTCCAGGGTCTGAAGAGGGACTCGTCCGTGGTGGGCATCAGTGGCAAGGCCAGGGGCTCAGACAAAGAGTCTGCCGACAAAACAGAGGAGGCCGCAGGGGGAGGAGACGAAGAAGAGGGGGGGAAGGTTGAGGCAGGAGCCGAGGAGGCGAAGACGGAGGAGGAGAAGGCCGAGGGAGGCGAGGAGGAGAAGGCGGTGGGAGGCGGGACGGTGACGCAACACGCCAACGAGATCTGGACCTCCTTCAAGAAGCGCGTCATTCCCAAGAGCAAACGGGCCAACACAGAGTGCGCCCCTACTGGTGAGGAGGACGCCACTGCAGCCTCTGGTGAGAAAACAGGAACTAACATCCTAAAATCCAACCGCTACATGAGCTAGCAGTGGAACTTCATATGCAGGAGATGTTAGTCAAACTAAACAGCAGCTGTCAGGCCACCACCGTGCCTGACAGTCAAACTGAGCTGCTGTTTAGTTTGACTGTCAGGCACGGTGGTGGAGGAGTGATGGTTGGGGTTGGTTTACAGATTCAGCACCTGGCAGTTATGGAGTGGACTCAATGGTTTCCACAGGCAGCCGGGTCATGGGGTGCACTTAGTTTTTAGTCACAATGTTTTTGTTTCAGTTTCTTTCTGAGATTTGATTGATTCTGTTCAAAACTCAATGATTTTACATGAACTGATACATAAACCCCTGGAACTGAGCGATCGTGTGCTTTGTTTCAAAAATCACTCAGACAACAGAGTTCAGATGTGAAGGAGTGATCCGTCTGTCTGAGGTGAGATTCAGTAGATCTCCACTCGGGTTGTTCCCGTTGGAAAGGCGTCTTTAAGGCATCGGAGCTCGTCTGACCGGCGCGCTGAAGGCTTGACCAACATCCTGACGGGTTTGAAACAGCAGGACTCGAGGTATCATCCCAGTGGGACGCCGCTGCAGAGCTCTGGTCTCAGGCTGACTCTGAGTCCGCACCTTTCCAGGGAGGTCAAGCCTCACCGGCTCGCAGGGAGCTGATGTAGTTCATCAAGTAAAATAGTCACTGTGTGAAATTCAAATTTTACAGACGCTCCAGTCAAAATTAGCTTTTGGCTGCATAAAAGGAAGGAGGGACAGAAAAAAGGTTGTTGGTAGGATGTTCCTCAGTAGGCTGTAACAGCCAATCAACTCTCCATAAACCAATCAGCTTAAAATCTGTTAATCCTCAAAACCACGACAGAAACAGCCAACCTCCAGCACCAGGCAGCAGCCTGGAAGAACGGGTCGACCTCGGAACCAGCAGCCGCGGTTCCATCCAACCGCCATGCAAAGGTTCGAAATGAACAAAAACGGATAAAAGGAAAAAGGCAAAGTAGTTGATTTCCATCAGCCAGGCTGAACAGAGCATGATCTCATCAGATTTTGATGCTACGCATGGCTGGAATAAACAGGAAGTAGAAGTTCCTAACAGGAAGTAGAAGTTGCTAGCTAGCATAAAGTAGAGAGAGTCCTCCCCTCCCTGCCATAGGTTTGGAGAGGAGAGTTTTCAGAGTTTGGTGCCTCTGGTAAGGCACAGACCCAGCAGTGGAGGGGAAAGTTTGATCTGTCAGAACTTATCCTGCAAATGTGTTTCCGTCTTTAGCGCATTAACTGTTTTTCAGAAATGACAAAAATTGCCTGAAGTGACTATAAAAACTTTTTAGCAAAATTGAGGAAGTCATTTTAAATTTTGCCATTTTAATCAACTTTTTCTAATGCAATACTTTAAAATGACAATAAAAGCTGTTGATGAGAACACGGCTAATGATCCAGTCCCAAAGAACCGTCTGGATTGGCTGAAGGGCGATTCTGAAGCTGGAGCGGTTCCCTGCTTTGGATCACGCGTCATCTTGCAGGAATAAAAATGTTTCACGCAGCGATCGGTCCGCTCCCTGACCAGTTCAGTTCTGTTTCTAAAGTTTCGACTGAGTCTCTGAACTCCTGAGACGCCACAAGGCACCATCAGCCAATCAGAGGCAAGCGTCTGGTAACAGGGGAGCTATGCTACAGGTTTGAAAGTTAAAACTATTCATGAATTATCTCAAAGCTTTCTGGATTCTCCGGACAAAACCTTCATGGGTAAGAAGCAGCGGTGAGCACACTTCCACTAATCTGCTAATAGGTGAGCTAATTTTTTGTTTGGCGCTGTAGCGATTTTGCTAACTCTGAAAACATCTAGCACACTTAGCTTCCCCTAAATTACATTTTCTGCTTTCTTTCCTGCTGCCTAAGATTTTAATACTTAAAGTAGTGGTGGGAAAATGTTGCTAATCTGCAAATGCGCTAATAGCAGAGCTAATTTTTAGTCGTTTCACTAACTTTAAAAACATTCAACGTACTTAGCTTCCCATAAAATAAATTTTCTGGATAAATTCTGAAAGCGCTAATTTACTTGGTTGTTTTAAAAACTGTTAGTTGAATAATGTTTGACATCTGTGTTGAATGTTAACAAGCAGTTCAGCTTCTTTTCCTGTTACGGTGCAGCAAATGACTCCTATTTTCTACCCAGAATGCATTGCTGTAGAACAGTAAACAGTTCAAATCTGCTAATGTTAGCATGCTTTCTGACCAAAGCCCTACTGTGGTCAATTAGGCTAAGGCAGCAACAAAGAATTTAGCACTTTAGCATTAGCAGAGCTAGCGTTTATCAGCAGGGCATTAGGGTTAGCACAGCTAGCTGCTAAGAAGCTTGCTCTACAGAAAGGGTCATTCAAAATAATCCAGAGAAAGGGAACTACAGTCTTCTTTGGTTCAGGTTTCCACCCAGTCAGTTATTAAAACGCTCGTTACTTCTGGAGTAACGCTAACGTTCCTCCATGTCCTCCACAGGTGAGGAAGCAGCCGCAGAGGAAGGCAAAGACTCCAAATCAGCCAAGGCCAAGCGTTCCCACTTTGGTCGTGCTGTTTCCCTGAAGAACTTCATCATGCGGAAGGGCAAGTCCAGCAGCGTGGACCAGGGCGAAGGCGCCAAGGAGGAGGAGGAGGCCGCCGAAGAAGGAGACGCCACAGAGGAGGGCGGAGCCGACGGCGAGGCCGCCGCAGCGACCCAGGAGAGCAACGACAAAGAGGCCGAGGAGAAGACTGCGGAGAGCGGAAGCGAGGCGGTGGAGGAGCCGGAGAAGACGCCGGTGGAAGCGGCGGAGACCAACGGTGAGACAGGCTGCTCCAACGGCGTGGCGGAGGAGAACGCCACCGAGAACCATCAGGAGGAGGAGGAGCAGACGAAGGACAGCAGCCCCATGAAGAAGAGCAAGGAGGGCATGAAGGACGACGCCAACGCCAAGATCATCAACGCCACAGCGGCTGTGAACAGCGGTGAGTTCGAGCGCATCAGCCGGGACTCTGACGAGCCTCAGAGTGGCCGCAAAGGAGGCGGAGCTAACAGCAAGCAAGACACAGAGCGAACAGACAGCAGCAGGAAGCAAGGCCAAGGCAGCCATGTTGAATCCAAGCTAGCACTAACCGAGAGCAGGGAGGAAGAGGAGGAGGAAGGAGAGGCAGAGTCTCCCCAAAACGGAGGCTGTGACCAGGGAGGCAGGGGGGAGGAAGAGGAGGAGGAGATAAGGAAGAGGGACCTCCGAGAAGCAGCCGTGGCTATCGTTCAAACTGTGATGTCAGCAGCTGCTGTCCAATTAGAGAGGGAGCTGAGCATCGACAACGGCTTCAATGGCCATTACAAAGTTAGATACTGACGACATGAACACGCTCCTTATATTCACACTTTACTGCACATGGTCACATTAAAACACTTTCACGTGCTAAAAGTTACGTAGCACAAGCATGAACTCACAGGTTTTAGGTTTCCATGGCAACAGGGAAAGAGGTTTACACCTGATCTGCAGGCCAGTTTTAGACCCGGTTGTGATCGGTTCTGATCATCTTTTTATAGCGGCAGTGAATGGAAGCAGCTGAAAGTCAGTTTTATCCTCAGAGTTTATTTGTGAGGGTTTTTCCTGCACTACAGACTTTAAAAAACATGATTTTTAGATTTCCACCACACTTCTAAGAATGTCTGGTTTGGTGCTTTGTCAGAACCAGAACAACCGAACAACAAACTGTCATGAAAGCATAAATCACTTTATAGATAACATAAAGCTCCATATGTTCAGTTCCAGATCAAACAGCGGTCAGCATCGCAAATCATTTTATGTCACTGTGTGTGCGTTAGCGACACATCGTAGCCTTGAGTCTAGAGGAGAAAAAGAAAAACAATAATTTGTGTAGCTGGTCATATGAGAAAAACATGGGAGTTCATTTTAGCTAGCTAGCTAAATATTTACTATGCTAACTAAATATTTGGCTCAAACATAAACATTTATTTGGAAAGCCAAATATTTAGCTCAGTGTTAAATATTTATGTCAGAGCTAGCCTGGTGTTTAGCTAGCTCTGAATTAGCTCATCCTTTAAGCTGCAATGTTGTTCAGGAAAAGAGGGAAAACAAAGATAAAGTTGTGATTTGAAGCAATTTAAAAGCTGGAGTTCAATGAAAGGTTTCAGAAAACCCAGCTTTTATTTTGATAGTCCAAGTGAATCTGCATATTACCTGAATATTTAGGTTTAAGCTCAATAATTAGCTTCCATCTAATATTTAGTTTGAAACTGTGGCATATATAAATGACATGATGAAAATATGACTTTGAAAAATGAACCAATTATTTTTATTATGACAGGATGAATAACCCGCTCATTTTGGCTGGTAGTTTTTGACAGAGTAACTTTACAAACGACGAGGAGACGCCAACTTTAACTCCACTACAGTTAGCTGCAAGCTTTAACTGCAGCGGTTTTGTATTTGAAGACGTTGCTAATGCTAACGTGAGAGAGATGAGTGAACATTAAATTCATATTTATTTTCATGTGCTGTTTGAAGTTCATTATTTCCAGTATTTAAATTCTTTTTTATTCAATATTTAATTATTATAGTGATATATTGCTGGTCAGGTTGCTTATATACTTTGTTGAGAGGCGTTCAACTGAGTTCAGCTGATTTTGGCTCAAGGGGCTGCAGCAACGGGCGATACCTTCACCGGGGGCGACCCAAATTTCAAACAGGCCTGATTGCTGATGGGAAGTCGGTCATGAAGTTTTAATCGCTTCTTTTAACCACTATTGTGCTACGCAATGGATGACACATGATTACGCCGACATTCGGTCTAGTCAAAGAAACTGTTGCATAAAAAAGAGCCAAAAATGTCAGTTTATGCCCAACTTTACATGAGCTTAACTGAAGGCTCTTATTGCACCAAAACTCAGAATTTTCTGCTTTGAAAAACGTTAAATTCTGATTTATTAACTCAGTGATCTCAGTTACAAATGAAATGTTATTTTTAAAATTCAGATGTTCAGGCAAAATAAAACCAAAACGTTCTTTTCTGATAGTTTGACTTTATAGATATCCATTTTACAAAACGAGTCTCTAAGGACAATAAATGTGAGAATAGTAATTTTTTTGTGAAAAACTCCACAGATAATGAGACAGTGGGATTGTTCATATGGGTTAAAATTGTTTAATCTGAGCAATGCAAGCAGTTTCCCTCTGCTTCCAGTCTTTACGCTAAGCTGGGCTAACCTGGATGCTATCCCGTCTTTACGCTAAGCTGGGCTAACCTGGATGCTATTCAGTCTTTACGCTAAGCTGGGCTAACCTGGATGCTATCCCGTCTTTACGCTAAGCTGGGCTAACCTCAGAGCAGCTAAAGTTGATGGAGGCGGACAGAAACAGCAGGACTTCGGCGCTGGCAGCAGCTTTCAGACCACAGGAAGCTTTTTTCTCAGGAAGTTGTTCAAACCGTTTTCAGACCGTTTGACAGCAAACGGTCTGAAAACACAAACTAGCCAAACGTTTCCGTCACTCTGTGAGGTCTGCTGAGGGAGCGCGCTCCTTTCCGCCGACTCAGCGCTCCGTTTTTGAAGCTTTTCTGTGGTTGAAACCTGCTCAGGGCGACCTGTGACCCTCCTGAATTATTATGCTTCCTGCTCCTCTCCACTCAGACTGCTGCATGCGGCTCGCCGTCCAGCGGCGCCCGCTTTCATCCCAACATTCAGCAGGTGCTGCAGCAACGTTTCCCAGAGGCTCTGTAGTGACGTGTTGCTAACAGGATTTATGGTTTAGGACTTTCTGAAACTTTGTTCTGTCCCAACTTGCAGATGTTTAAACATTTCATGATTTATTTTCTCTATTTGTACACCAAACAGGAGAGAATCTACAGCAATCAGATACAAGTTATTATTTTAAATAAATGAAAAGAGCATTTTACCCTCCCGGTCGGAGATCTAAGAGCAGAACTAGCTTCCCTTTGTTTTACTGACTGACAGCAAAGACACCACAACAGTCTGAAGGAACGATTGTTGTTCCTGAAAAACACAAACCCTCCACTCCAGACTCAAGTACCGGGTTAATTTGGGCAAATGCTGAGTTAGTTGGCTGTTTGTAAAGCCTCAAGAAGCTGAATTAAAGTGAATGAAGTTAGGAAAATAAAAGATTACACGCAGTTTTTCATATTTTGTCTCCATACTGGCTGCTGTTCCAGGCAAAGCTGTAATCCAGAAGTAGTTCAGACACCTGTAAGTTATTTGTTTGATTTTCTTCCAAAGTCGTCTTCCATGACAAACTTTACCTCAGAAAAAAGTTTTCGGTTTTTTGAAATCATTAGAAGTACAACTGCAGACTTTTTATTGTTGATCTTCCTCCTAGAGCTTCCAGGTGCCAGTAGCTGTTAGCTGTAAATAACTGCTAGCTGTAAATAGCTAACTAGCTGTGATCATCAAGCTGTCATTAGCAGGCAAAATTAAGGTTTTATTCACAGTTCATTTTAACTCTTCCATCAGTTAAAATGAACTGGTAGCAGTTACGTTCAACCAGCTAACAATATTTAGCTTAATATTTAGCTCTATAGAAAAAAAATCTGAATATTTGAAAGGGAAACGCGAGTCGATCAATGACTAATCTGATATTAACAAAGGCTTGCTAAACATCTTATGGTAGTTGTATTTACTATGTAGCTGTTAGCTTTAACAAGCTAAATAGTTTAAGTTCTGGTACTTCACTTTTTTATGAAGAAAACAAAATTAAAGTCACATCAACAGATGAGAAAAATAAAATTAGCTGTGGCCTTTACAAAGTCTTTTAAAACCTTCCAGGCCTCACACTCAGCAGGAAGAGGTTAGCTTTAACTAGCTAACTAGTCCTAACTTAGTTAGCTTTGCATCTGCAGAGAAGGAAACCACTTTTCCAGTCAAAAGAGTCGATCAATGTGACATTAAAGTGTCACAGGAGCTTTTTAGCTAACTGAGTTTCAGCGCCTAAACTTAGCAATTAGTTGTTAGATTTAAATATCTAACCAGCTCATATAGTTAGCTCAGTGTTTATGATGAAAGAAGGAAACAATACCAGAGAGCATTCAGATATTTTTTCCATTTATTGTATTTTCCGGTTTATATGTGTATTTTTCTTCAACCACCAGGGGGCTCTTTAGCAGGAATGTGTCCTGTAAACTGTGGGTGTTTTGTTTTGCACGGCGCATTGCTGCCATCTGTTGGACTTTTAGGGAACTGCTTGACTTTTATGTTATTTAATCAGTTCGGTTGTTTGCTAGCGGTAGAGCAGATGAACACACGTCTGTTATGAACGCCGCCTGTAAGTAGCAGCTTATACTTCAAACCGAGCCTTTATGGTAACATATGAGAAATTAATATGTTATAGTTACTTTCCCTCAGTGGAATATATACTAGTTAGTCCCAGTGACCGTTTCACTCATGGTTTTTGCCCATGTGCTTTCTGGGTAAAAATCAATCGAGAAACGCATCCCCGCCCCCCCAACAATCTCCGGCCCCCCACCAGAGAAGGGAAAAGTTATGTGGCCCTCACAGGAAACAGTTTGGGGACCCCTGATCTAAACGGTCAGATTTCAGGCTGAGGCTCGTTTTTCTGGAGTGATGAATAAAAGCTGCTCTCCAAGCTGACTGTGAGGATTATCCTCCATGATGTGGCCACACTGCTGGTTTTTCTGTTTCCTTTAACACTAAAAAACTCACAACACCAGTGACCAACATCTGTACTAAACCACTAAACTCACATCTAATCTTTTTTGTATGACTGCTTTTATTATTATTATTCTATTTTTAATACATTTTTTCAATCTCTTGTTATCATTTGCCAGACAAAAAGGCGGGAAACGTGTGAGGCCAAACAAAGAAGATTAAAACTGCCCGGGATTCGCTGAGCAAGGAGCTCTGAGCCCCGCCCCCAACTCTTCCTCCTCCTCCTCCCTCCTCTTCCTCCCGAATAATCGGAGTAATCATGTAAACAGATCACCACGGTGAGAGACAGTCGGAGCGAATGAGAGGGATGCAATTCATGTAGTTGAGAAGTAAAAATACTTCCTCAGAAAGCAATAATTCACCCCACCTTCATCCTCCACCTCCCTCCGCCCGGGTCTAAACGTGCATCCTGTGTTTTTTTTTACTTTTTCTTTGCTTGTCTGTGAGATTTTATATTGTCTACGAGAGAAAAGAAAATGCAGAAATGTAAAAAATCCTCCTTTAGCTCCCCCCACCTCCAATCACTGCCGACGTCTGATTGGTGGATTTAAATGTGAAGGAAACAAAAAACAAAAGAAGAAAAAAGACTCTTAGTTTTATATTGACGGCCATTTTTGTTCGTAGTCCCCTCCCTCAGCCCCAGTCTTCCCATTGCTCCCAGTAGATGAGGACTGCCCCCCCACTGCACCGTCTTCAGCGCTGTGTGTTTAATGTTTTAGACTGTTATATTGTGTACATGGAATAAAAAGAAAAGCAAAACAGCTTCGATTACTAAAGTCACTGTTTCTTTTTTCTCGTTTTCCAGTTTGGTTTTTGATTGTTTTTTTAAACTCCATCTTCTCACTGTTACATCTGACAATATGCTGTAATTAATAAAACAATAAAAAGCAACAATAATAATGATGTTTTGTTGGTCCAAGTTTTCACATGTCTGCTAGCAAATTGTCAAGAAAAAGATAGAAAAATAAAGACTAAAATCTAACAACTAAACTGCGAGTCACAGTGAGTTTCTGTTTGGGGGCGGGGCCTGCTTCCGATTGGTCGGCCGTTAATCTGCGGATCGATAATCCCGTTACGTAATGGGCGGAGTGAGGCGAGATTCCTTTGTACTGAAGAAGATCTGTGAGTATTATGGGATGTCGCAGCTCCATATGCCAGACGCTTCACACCTTTTATCTGTTTTCTTTATGTAATAAAAACAATAGATATGAATTAGTTTGGCCCTTTTATAGAAATGAAAAATGAGCCTCAGTCCTCTGAAGGATTTGAGCTGAAAAGGTTCAGCAGATTTATTTTAGACAAACAGGAACAATCCTTTAATCCGGCGCTGCTCACCAATACATGATGCCTGATTATAATATGATCGACAATCTGCCTGCTGGATTACGATGGATTTATGACAGCTCGGAAATTCATCTGCAACTTCCCTCAAGTGTTACTGAAACTGCTGCTCAGAGAAGCGATCCTTAAAAATATTCATTAATAATTCTACCAAATTCACCGAGAGCTAAAAACACCTTTATCATTTCCTGCATCTTTATTTTAAATGTTTAAAAGTTTTTAGAAGGTAAAGAGAAAATGAACTCATTAAAAAACAACAGAGAAGTTGAGGTGGAAAGTTGGACTGACGACTGGTTCATGTTTAATTTGCAGCCAAAACAAAAATATATTCCATCCATTTTCTAACAGCTGGTTCCTTAGTGGGTCAGGAGGAGCTGCTGCCTCTCCAGCTGACGTTCTGGGCGAGAGGTGGGGTCACCTGGACAGGTGACCAGTCTGTCACCGGGCAACACAGAGACACAACCAAACCTGACAGTCATGTTTTTGGACTGTGGGAGGAAGCCAGAGAGAACCCACCATGCACAAAGACTGGGGCTGGGAATCGAACCCAGAACCTTCTTGCTGCAAGGCAACAGCTCTACCCACTGTGCCACTGTGCAGCCTTATTGAGATGATCAATGCTGCTGAATTTGGTTTAATGCTTTCAGCTTAAATTAAAAGATTTTAAACTGTTTAACATTTAAATGTAAGATTTTAAGGAGCTGGTAGGTTTACTTTGTAAAACTTCAAAGAACAATATTCATAGCTAATTGTTTTGTT
>NW_006800726.1:22748-29767 GCF_000485575.1 Poecilia formosa | reverse complement strand
GAGTTTATGGGACGAGAGTTTCAGATCTCTGCTCGGCCGCACGCATCAACTCTGGCTACGTGGACAAAGCATTTGGTGTGGGTTGGTGCATCTGTAACCAGAAAAATAATAATAATATAAAACCAGCGTAATGTGTGACATCGAGGAGAGGCTAAAGCTCCTCACCTGCACCTGCACGATGAGGTTAGCGCTGGTTCGTTAGCCGCTAACGCTCCGACCAACCAGGAACACAGACATGAACTTTACAGGGCAGACAGCGCCACACGCTGGGCAGCGGGTTGAGGTGGAAACGCCGCATAATTCTTTGTTCACAAATATAAATCATTCTCACCTCTCCTCAACTCCTCTGAAAGAAAGACTACAAGTTATTCCTGTGGTTCACATAGAGCCAGGGGAGAAACTACAAACTTTCTGAGGTGTATGTGAACATGTCATCCCCCCCATGACATAAACCTGTACAACTCATCTTTAATTAAAGTATCAATAATAATAAATGTATAGATTGCTGCCTACAGGGCAATTAAAAAAGAGTGAAACGGAAAACAGGGCAATATTTCATCATTTAATATGTAAGTGAGCCAAAGAGCCACTTCTGTTAGCCTGAGTCTAGCGCCACCTATGGGCTGCAGGTCTGAGGCATTTTGTTAGCAAGTTTTCTATCATTCTTATAGCTTGATAGGAAGCCTGATCCAAACTGGCAACCCACATTAATAACATAGTGAAATAATATTGACCACAAAACAGAATTTATAAAAATAAAACATTTTTCCTACACAATCCTAACAAATGCTTTTAATGTTGAAAAAATAAACGGTTTCTCTTCATAATATTTATTATTTACTAGTGATCTATTTGTATGATTTGTTCTATTGCCATTTATATTCATTTTCTGTCTCAGTCTCTTCATTGAGGTTCTTCAGGTTCTGCTGTTCTGACCCATCCAGTCTGACCCTCTGTGCGCCACTGAATATCGCCGACCCATTTATTAATGCCCCCATTAATCACATCTGTATTTTTGCGGAGGTCTTGCTTCTAAGCACGGTGTTTTATCAGATGGTTTTATCAGACATTTTAAAAAGACGCGGGTTGATAGCAGCTCACCGCGGCTGCGTAGTGTCCGTCGCTAGGTAACCATGACAACAGCGTCAGTTCGTAGCTGAACTTAATATTTCCCGTGTTTTGTTTTGGTCATTATTATTAGACTTATTGATGATGTGTGTGATAGGTGTGTCTATCCGATATTTATAACAATACGGAATAAATCGCGTCCCGTATCGGTTCAACAACCACCTGCCATTTTAGGCTAGCTTAAGGCTTAACCCTCTTAAGACCATAATTGTAACTGGGCCGCCTGGTATTTTTTTGATTTTATGGCTGTAAAATTCTCAAAAAATGTGCAATGAGTCTGAATTTTTGCTCTTTTTTCCAGAACAACCTCAGCTTTCAGTATTTGATGGTTATTTAACATTTCTATCTATTAAAAATTGTGAACAAACAGTTTAAAGAGGAAAAAACAAAAATTGGAATTGGAATTTTCAGGTTTATTACTGAACAAAAACTTTCTGATGACGGGGGCAAACAATTTCAGATGAACAATTACAACTTTCAGCTTTATTACATAAATGCAGAGAAAACTGTGAAGCCTGGCCTCCAATTTACAAGTTTTTATGCCTGTTTTTTTATTTAATTATTTCAGGCGTTTTCATTTTTTGTGGTAGACTCTAAAGCAGTTCCTCTCCAGCTGCAGACAGAATCCCAATCTGGATCCATCCAAACTTTATCTATCACACTTCAGGCTGAGAGGTGCTGGTACCCGTCTCCAGTGGTCAGGAGCAAGAGGCAGGGGACACACTGGACAGGTCACCAATCCCTCACTTGGCTGATTTGTTATTGTTTTTTTCCTCACAATTCATCTTTTGGCAGAAGAAAAAGTGGTGGTGATTTTTTTTTTCTTTTTGCCAAAATCATGTTAGGTAAAAATATTACTTAGGACATTATTTTTGGAAGGCCACAATTTTATTTTCAGCATAATAAATAATTATTGCACAAATTATGCAGGAATCAAGATGGAGCTAACAGTTAGCCAATGGCTGTGCAGCGTTCATATGACTAACGTTAGCTTGTACAAATATTTTACACAACCTGGTTCGCTGGTTATATGTCTCTCATGTTCACAGCCTTCAGACATCAGCCTTCTGGGACCATTTATCAGTCTGGTGGATTTTCTTTTAGACATTTCCATAATTTTCTGCACGATTTCAACTCGTCCTCTGCCGTTTTCTCTCTCTCTCGCTCCGCTGCTCCACTGAAATTACGTAACGGAAATATTTACTCTAATATCTGCTGCAACATGCACATGTGATACACCGTTGGAAAGATTATTCTATGCACTTTCTAATATTTTTTGAATTTTTTGGAATGCGGCCAACCGTTCAGGAGGTACAATACAAAGTAGGTTGGGTGACAAATATGACACAACGGAGAATCTTTCTTGTGATTGGTCAAGCTCATATCAAACTTTCCCGGGTGGCTACCGTAATGTATCATATATGCCCTGGAAGTGCAATGTCTCAGCCTTTCTGCACTTTTGGAACTTTTTTGGTATGTTGAACTGTTCAGAAATTACGGTAATGGGAATTACACATGCGCAATGCTGTCGGCGCCGACAGGTTGGTCATAAGAGGGTTAAGCTAACCTAAAACCCTCCTGTTGATACACTGACATTACTTACCTTCTGTCTTTCAACCACTTTGAAAAGCTTTTCTTTGTCTCTCCAACATCTTTTTCCGTCCCTCTCTTCCGGAGTTTTTCCTGCCGTCCATCTTTAGCTTCCTGTTGTCAGAGCCCCCCAAATTAAAAAGAAAACGCGCCTCGGCTCGTTCTGGAAGGGGAACCAAGCTGCCTGTATGGGAGGAGAGGCGCCTAATCAGCGCTGTTCTTCTGTTATTGATCATTTCATACACAAACAGCTGTAAATGCTGTAAATTTTTGCGCCCCTCTAGTGCAGCGCCCCCATGCGTTGCATACAGTGCGTACCCACTTTTTGGGCCACTGCACAGAGCTGCACACCCAGAGCTAACACGGTTCGTCTTAAACTCACCTTGACGTGGACTTCTCCAAACGATCCGCGCCGAGGTCAACCTCAGGTCAAGCAGCAGCAGCGCGAAGCTGTGATTGGTCCGCTCTGCCAAACGCAAACTATAAACTCATCTTTTAGAAATACATTTGCTCCGCCAGTGAAACGATCACAGCAAGAGAGACGCTTTCAATCCGGATTAAATTAAAAACAAAACTTTTTTTCTTTAATTTATCCAAAAACAACAACTCTTGGCCTGGCGGGGGAGATGGTAGGACTTTCTGTCCTAAACATCACAAACATAAACGCGGGTCTGCTAAACTACCTCCATGTTCCAAGAGGTTTTACAGAAGGCCGTCCAGCAGGGGGCGTCAGACACACTGGGTTTTATTTACAGGTGGCAAAGGGGGAGAGGTTGGAGTCCTCAGAGCCGAGCCAAGAACAAACTTTTCCCTCCTTTGCAGATTTTTGCCAGTATTTTTCAGATCATTTTCTTTTTGGACTTAAAAACAAACTCGTGTTTCCAGCCATAAAGTTTGGATCTGTTGCTCTGCTCGGCCTGCTTCCTGCCGGTTCCGATCAGATCATTTATGTTTTTCCATAAAGTTTCTTTTCCCAGGCGGTCTGATGATCCGCCGAGATCATTCCTGCCTGGAATCTGCAGCGTGTCTGGATTAATCTGGTTACCATGGCGCTGGTGGAGCAACGGGCGGACATCATGTTGGTTTGGGTCAGGAGGGCGGCCATGTTTAGCCCAACCAGAACCGGTTCTGTCCAGAGGAAGAGGAGGTAGGATGAAGCTTCAGCAGGAATCAGGTGAAAATGAAAACTTTATTGGTTGAAACACAAAGACAAACTTTACAAAATAAAAGTAAATAATTCCTCGTGATTTCTCTCTCTGGTTCGTCCCTTTGGCTTTTAGAGGAGGAAAAATATCCAAACACCAATTCACAACGCAAAAAACATAAAAGCAAACCCGACAGACGTCCAGCAGGGCGGCGCCGCTGCACAACAACAATGGAAGCAAGCAGCCGCGCTGCAAAAAGCAGATTATTATAAATACACAGAACGATTGAATTCAGCTCCTAGTGAAAGGCTTACGAAGCTCATAAAGCCAGGAGAGAATCACAGAAAAACCCTAAAAACTCTTCACTCCTCCATTTCTTCTTCATGTCCATTTAGAAACACCGGCCGTCTCTCCATCTGCTCCACCTCCGCCCGATTCACTCCATTTTAGACATCTCCAGCTTTGTCGTCTGAGTTTCCTGAAACAGAGAGATCAATATGATTCATTGATTCATTGATCTGGTTCATATTCATCCGGGATGTTAGCCTGTTAGCCGTCATGCTATCGCTGTTAGCATTGTCTGCCGTCCTGTAGAGCTGACAGGAGCCTGCACGGTTTGATCGTTTTTAATAACGTTTCATGAACAGCAGATCTTCATCAGATAACCTGTAATAACTTTATGATTCACACTGAACCACCACCAACAGGAGAACAGAGAAGCTAATCAGAGTCTACCTGACTGACTCCGTATCATCATCATCAGTAAAATAAACAGCCCAAGATGAAGGCTGCTGGTTAGAGGATTAATTCAGAACAAACCAACATGGAGGACAGACTGATGGAGTCTGCTCCAATCAGGATCAATGACATCATCGATGATTAAACGCAGTTTACGCTCCTGCTGACGGATTCATTTCATTTCACGACCCAAAGAAGACGAGATGACCCGAAGACCGGATCTGAACTGGTCTCAGCCGGATCCACCAGGTCGGTCAGCAGTACTGGGTTCTGGTTCTGGTCCTCAGATCATTAATGGCTGCAGCAGCTCAGCCCTCCTGTCATCGCCATGACAACAAGCATGATGTAACCATGGCAACCAGTCACCTCTGCTGGGCGATTGGCTCCCCCTGCTGCTTACATGCAGGACAACACCGAGTCTTTTCTGTGCATCAGGTAACCATGGTAACCCTCTGGGAGGTCAGAGGTTAAAGTGGCTCAACTGAACATTCATCACACTGGAATACCAGAACCAGGAAGTGAAACCAGGAAGTAGAGCTGGCACCAGGAAGCAGGAACTGACCTCGTCTGAGTCCAGCAGAGGGGGCAGCGCTCTGTGGAAACAAGAGGAGCCAGTTAGCTGAAGGCTAGCTTGATGTTAGCTGGAGGCTAGCTCGGTTTGGGTTACTGAGCGGGATCTGACTCACATGTCGGCCATCGATGACGGGATGTTCTCCTCCACCCACTTCAGATCTTCATCCTGTCCCGACACGTTCACAGCAGAACCGCTTGATTAGCAAACAGCTGAAGCTGATGAACAGGTGGTGATGAAGATGATTACAGAGCTCACCACTTTGTTGGGTCTGGCTGTCCCGTTGGTCTCGGTCTTCGTCCCCCTCATCTTCATCCCCTCTGAAGGGAAACAAACAGCAAAGCTTCAACATGTCAGAGTTCCTGGACCAGCTGAAGGCGCCGGAGGAATAAATGTGGATCACAACCAAAGTTTGGTCCGCTTCCTGTTCACTTCCTGTCTGTGCTGAACCGTTCAGTAATAAATCTGTAGGAACTGCAGCTGCAGAATCTGGTCTCCATAGCAACAATCCAGAACTACAGAACCAGATGTTTACAGTCTGACCCGGATGGAAACCACAAAAACTGTAAAATTATCATTTGAAGCATAACGTGACTTCAGCTGGCCTTAACCTTTTTACTTTCTAGTTTATCTTTTTAAAGCAGTCGCCACTGATGAACGTTCCTGTCAGATTTCTGCTGCTGGAGCCAGCCAATCAGAGCTCACGCTTCAGACACGCCCACTTCGAGTCTGCAGAGAACCTCGACTCAGACGGTCAACAAGCTTCAACATATAAGAAACACACTAAGCCTCAAGACTTCAGTCATCTGCTGCTTTTACAAACATATCAACTACTTAATAGGGATTATCATGGGAAGTTCACTGATTTCTTATTAAATATTAAAACCAGTGATCCCTGAATCAAACAGGAAGCAGTTAAAGGTGAAGCTAAAACTTCACTTCATAACAAACTGCAGCTTCACTGGAGGCTGGGAGGAAGGGCTGAGGAAGACAAACGATGAAGGTTTCTGACCAAAAGCCTCGTTCATCATGGGCTCCTTCTCCTCCTCATCCTCACTGTCAGCGTCCACCAGGGGGCTGAAGGCGTACCTAACACACACAAACACAGTCCACTTAAAACCACAGAATAAAACATGACCCAACCCCAGAACGCCTCATACATCTGATTATTGGCCGACGGTCGCCATAGGAACATGATGACCAATAGGATGACGGAAAACAGGAAGCGCCAGAAAGCGTCTTGGATCCAGACTTCCCTCCAGTCCTGAACCAGCAAGGATGAAAACGTTAGAGAGGTGATGACGAACAGACAAGAAGGTGTCTCCTTACTTACAGAGCGACACCTGGACATGGTGAAGTTCTTTGCCGTCCAGATGATGAAGATCACTGAAGCTGAAAACGACACAGAGCTTTAGAAAGGCAAGAAGAGGAAAAGGAGGAAGAGGAAGCATTCACGCACCGATGACAGCAAAGATGAGCGTGTTGCTGAAGTGTCTGAAGAGAGAGAGCTTCACCACGTTCCTCCTCAGCTTCAGGAGCTTCATCGTCTGAGCCAGACTCACGAAGATGTGGGGGCAAAGGTCAAGGAAGCTTCATCATGAAACTGAGACGCTACAGCTAACCTGGACCAAATGCTCCAAGTAGACCTAACACAGACCGCCATGATGGAGGACGCCAACAACATGGAGGACGCCAACAACATGGAGGACGCCAACAACATGGAGGACGCCAACATGGAGGACGCCAACAACATGGAGGACGCCAACAACATGGAGGACGCCAACAACATGGAGGACGCCAACATGGAGGACGCCAACATGGAGGACGCCAACATGGAGGACGTCAAC
>NW_006800726.1:19641-21357 GCF_000485575.1 Poecilia formosa | reverse complement strand
CATGGAGGACGCCAACAACATGGAGGACGCCTCCATGAACGCCATCATCATGGAGGACGCCTCCATGAGCGTCATCATCATGAAGAACGCCATCATCATGGCGTTCTTCATGATGATGACGCCATCATGGAGAACGCCAACATGGAGGACGCCAACAGCATGGAGGACGCCGCCAACATGAAGGACGCCATCATGGAGGACGCCATCATGGAGGACGCCATCATGGAGGACGCCGCCAACATGGAGGATGCCAACAACATGGAGGACGCCAACAACATGGAGGACGCCAACAACATGGAGGACGCCAACATGGAGGACGCCAACAACATGGAGGACGCCAACAACATGGAGGACGCCAACATGGAGGACGCCAACATGGAGGACGCCATCTCAGATGGGGAACCAGCAGAGAGAAGAGGCAGCAAGATTCTCCACAGCTAAAAAGGAAAGGTCCAGTAGCGGATATCCACCAGCAGAGGGCAGAGTCGAGCACAGCCAGAGGAATAGCAGCCAGAAGAACAACATCATCTTCAGCCTGAAGACAAAGGGAGGAGGAGGAGGAGATAAATGTGAGAATAAAGGAGGAAAGAGAAAGGAGGATGAGAGAAAATAAATAGAAAGAAGCTAAATCAGTCGCTGACTGGTTCTCAGAGGCTTTTTCTTATTTTCAGTTTTCAGATTAGAAATCAAACACTGAAACGAGATTCAATCATGACTGAAGGTTCTGACGCTGTAAGGATATCCACCAGACAACGCAGGAGTCGGTCAGAGCCAGAACCACGTCACACACTATCAGGCTCCGGTCATCGTTTCCCCGATCCTGCAGAACACATGGGTTAGACTGGGCCAGAACCGGGCCACAACTGGGTTGGAACAGGTCCAACAGAACCTGGCCAGCGGGTTAGAACCTGAGCCACTGAAACCGGGCCAGCGGGTCATAACTCACCGTGTGGACCCGCAGGATTCCCTCGATGATGGAGAAGAGCAGGTAGAGCAGGCCGACGCCGACCACTCTGTGCAGCAGGGCACCCAGCCTGGGCCTGGCAGAAACAGGGGGGGTAGAAGGTCACAGGGTTAAAGGTCATTATAGCGTAGAAATAAAGAAAATCTACAAATCTGGGAATCATGAAACTTAAAGCATCCGTAACATCAACTCTGGATGCAAAATACTGAGTTTGTTTTTCTTATGTAATTAAAACACATTAAAACAGATTTCTGTGAGTTGCCAGAGTGAGGCATCTCACAGCAAAGATCCTCTATGCAGGACAAGAGGAAGTTCAGGAGAGAACCCGACAGATTCGTCAGCAGTGTTCTCGATTATTTTAATCTTTGAGACATGTTAATAAATACATGCTGTCAGAACCCTGAACCGGCTAGGAAGTGATTCATGGTTCTGGGCGACCCGTTCTCTCCAGGTCTGGTTCTGTTGTACCACTGGGGTCACTGTTTTCTGATGGCAGCAGCAGCTGGACTCACTTGACAATTCCGTATCCCAGACTGGCAATGATCACCAGAACTCTGGCCAGCGTCCGCTTCACGGCCGAAAGCACCTCGGCAAACACCACTGCTCCCTGGACTGCAGAAGGACACATGACAGGTCAGGAGGTACAACCAGGAGGAGGAGACGTTGGCTAACAGGCTGACATGATACCTGGCTAACAGGCTGACATGATACCTGGCTAACAGGCTGACATGATACCTGGCTAACAGGCTGAC
>NW_006800726.1:0-19193 GCF_000485575.1 Poecilia formosa | reverse complement strand
TGATACCTGGCTAACAGGCTACCTGCTAACAGGCTGACATGATACCTGGCTAACAGGCTGACATGATACCTGGCTAACAGGCTACCTGATAAGCCCTCATAGCTGATGCTCTGGAACTCGGCGTAGTACACGGCTTTCTCCAGCATGCCCAGGAAGATGACGCCGCCTATCCAGAACTGGATCCGCAGCAGGCTTCTCCAGTAGCAAGCAGACAGAACCAGCCACAGCACGGCCAGCAGCACATAACCGATGCACATCACCATGTAGAACTGCAGAGACACAGACAAGTTAGCAGAAAGAATTAGCCAGTGGAGTTAGCAGGAGGAGTTAAAAGGAGTTAGCCAGTGGAGTTAGCAGGAGGAGATGGACGGAGGAGTTAGCAGGAGGAGATAAAAAGGAGTTAGCCAGTGGAGTTAGCAGGAGGAGTTAGCAGGAGGAGTTAGCAGGAGGAGTAATTGGCTCACCCCTTGCTTCAATGTTCTCCCGTTTTCCCCATTTTGGACATACCTCCAGCGAAAGCAGCCCTCTGAGGCCAGTCACGTTTATAACCCAGACAGGAAGTCTGATGACATCATGTTTCAGATCTTAACTCTAAATATATTTTATAAACTAAAAGATGTTTCAGACAGATTTGCTTTCTTCTGATAATTCTGGCACGTGGATTTTGTAAAAAAGGTTTAAAAAAATGTATTTAATAAACAGAAAATAAATTTTAAAAGCTGGGATGTTTTTATCTGCTGCTAAATAAATTAATAAATTGAGATTTTATACACATCTTAACCAGGAGACATGTTCAATGTGTGTGTGTGTGTGTGTGTGTGTGGGTGTGTGTGTGTGTGTGTGTGTGTGTGTGTGTTGGGGTCTCACCACCATCAGAGGCCACTCGGTGGCTGAGATGAAGCCATGAGGTCCCTTCATGCTGACCTGAACTGGAAACAGAAACACAGAACCAGTTCAACCAGGAAGAGACCAAACACTCTGTGTGTGTGTGTGTGTGTGTGTGTGTGTGTGTGTGTGTGTGTGTGTGTGTGTGTACGGACGCTGCAGTCTCCATGGCCCGGTTCCGGTCTTCTGGACCTTGATGATGAACATGTAGGGTCCGTCCTCCCAGGACCGGGCCACGATGTCGAAGTCGCTCTGAGGAACAAACAGGGTCAGCTCCCTGACCTTTCACCCCGCAACAAGCCCTGACCCGGTTCTGGTGACCCAACAAACCTGATTAGAGGAGCCACCAGCAGCCTGAGGACCAGAGAAGAAGAAGAAGATCAGTTGAGTTCACATGAAGGTTCTGGACCACAGGTCCAAACGGCTCTGATCGGAACCGGACAGAACCGGGCCGTACCTTTGGTTCTGGTTTCTTAGCTTCCCTCCTTCTCCTCCCAGAGTTTTCCTTTGAGTCAGAATGGAAAGACAACATTAGAGTTCAGAACCAGAACTGGACCGGCTGATACGGCCGAACCAGAACCACACTCAGTGACGATGCGTTCACTGACCGCAGGTAAAAACCGAACTTGTTGACCTGAATTGTGAACTGGTCCAACAGGTCCGGTTTCAACTCCAAGGCTAAAGTATTGACCAATCCAGAACCGGGTCGGGTCCAAACAGCAGCCAGGGTTTCTGCTGCCTCCAGCAGCACAACTTTAACCTTTTAAAGGTCGATTCAAGGTCACCGTGAGTTACGTTAAAGGTCACAGAATCTATGCTGCTGTTTTACAGTCCTGACGAGTGTCAGCAGCTCTGCAGCTGGACCCGGCTCGGTTCTGGTCGTGAAAAGGCATCAGGAGAACAGCAGAATGATTCTCTCTCTCTCAGCTGGAGGAAACCACAGATTCACTGAAATTAGTTTACTGACGTCGTCCAGGCAACAGCAGCCGAGTTGTTTCTTCAGCTGTCTGTGTCCTCCAGGTCTCGATAACTAAATTAATTATTAGAGGTGTGCCGATCGATCGGTCACCGATCACAATCGGGCCGATTTCCGTGAAAAAGTGCATGATCGGTGATCGGCGATCATTGGCTCTTGTTGCCGATACCGATCATCTCATTTCGCTGCCTGCCTGTGCAGCTGGTCTCCTCTTTCCTTCACTCTGCGCAAACGCGCAGCAACAAATCCTAAGCGATGTGGATCTATAACCACTGAGTGAAAGGGGAAGTTTGCTGCGTGTTGCGGCGGAAAATTGAAGCAGGTCAAAATGCATCAACACGACGAATCTAATATGGAATAAAAACAATGAGATACTTGACGGAGGTTGGCTACATCGAGGCTCACTGCAGTAAATCAGACATACGGAGGATCAGATAGCAGGTAAAGCAGCGCACAGCTACAAACACTCACCGGATTAGCATGACGGTCAGAAAGCTAAACAAATAACCTGGAAAATTATTTAAGTCTTCGAGCTGCGATGTCAGACGCTGGTTCTGCTCTCCTGTTGAACCGCTGCTACGCTACAGGTAGTAATATCTGACAGACGGAGCTTCGCTTCTGCTCCACCTGGTGGTGACTCTCACACCAACCTGCTGCAGCATCTGTCTTAAAAATACATTTTACATACATATTAAAACATGAGACAGATAGTCTCTGAGAAAATAATCGATCTCCTCCCTGATCTGCATAATTACTCCGCTCAGTCAGAAACAGCCAATCAGAGCTAGCAGTAACCAGCTAGCCGCCATGCTAACAGGAAGTTTTCATTCAGTAACTCTGGATTGTTTATTGTAATGGAACCTGTTTTTGCCTTTGAATGTTAAGTTTTATACTTGAACTTCTTGGCAATGTTGAGAGGTTTAATTTGGACTCTCTGCATTATTTAGCCTCTTCAGAGCCTCCATGTGTTTTCAGTCTGTTAAAGATAGTATCACTGATAGCAGTACAATTTGCACAATGCCTGTTTTGTTTGGTTTTCTTCTTGGAAAAAGTTATTAAAAACAAGTTTTTGTCTAAATTAAGGTGAATTCATGGTTCCTTTTTCCACATAATGTAACCGGTAGTGTTTATGATAATAATAATTATGTGATCGGTATCGGTGATCGGTATCGGTGTATCGGCCCTCATGGGTGATCGGTATCGGTATCGGGAGGAAAAAACCTGATCGGCACATCCCTATTAATTATTATTTCAGCGATTAATCAGTTCGTATGTACTGGCTACAGAAGTACAGTTAAAGCATTTTTAATTAAATAAATTCAGGTTTAATTTTGAGTAATTTGTATATTTAAAGTCTATTTGAGGAATTTAACTTAAAAAGAAAAAATGATGAGAATCAAAGTTTCTTCCTGTTTCTCCCAGACAGAACGAGGCGTTCCTGCGGTGACATTATCAATGTTGCTGCTTTTGGACCCACCAGAGCTGACGATGATGATGGTGGTGGCAGCGGGTTCTTCAGCGCCACGGGCAGGTCGAACTCCGCTACGCTGAACTGAAACACGAAGCAAACAGCTTTAGTTGCGTCTTCGTCTCCGACTCGGCGGCTGCTCATCCGGCGGTCCTCACAATGTAGGGCTTTATCTGGCAGCTGATTGGCTTGTAGGTGTGATTGGTGAAGGCCCCCGACCCCCCCTCTGCTACCACCAAGACCGAGTTGAAGTAGATCTCTGGATTCAGCTGGGAGGAGACACAAACATCAACTGAGCCATAAAATCCTACAGAAACACAGACACTTGAAGGCAACGTGCCTGGATAACAAGATTAAAGCTGCAGGAACTTAATAAAATGTTTTAGTGACAACTGTCACCATGTTCCGGAAACAGCCAATCAGAGCCAGGAGGTGGGTCTTAGCGCTGTCAATCACAATCTCGTGTGGCGCTGCTCATCCCTTTGCTCTCTGCTACGCTGCAGCTAGCATAGCTAGCCTGTTACAATCATCGCAAGAAAAATTAAAACTAGCACAATAGTTTCCATTTGCATGACCACCAGAACCCGGCGGTACCACCAGACCAGAACCCAGCGGTACCACCAGGACCCAGCGGTTCCATCAGAACCCGGCGGTACCACCAGACCAGAACCCAGCGGTACCACCAGAACCTGGCGGTACCACCAGAACCCGGTGGTACCATCAGAACCCGGCGGTACCACCAGGACTCAGTGGTACCACCAGGACCCAGTGATACCATCAGAACCGAGCCGCTTACGTTCTTCTTGTAGACCTCGTTGTAGCAGTGGGAGTTCCTCAGGTACCAGGAAACCTCCATCTTCGAGGACGGGGAGCAGTTCTGAGGAACAGCTGAGACAAACACAGAGGGTCAGGGGTCAGAGGCCAGGCCGGGTCGGCCCGGACCGGGTCGGGTCAGAACTCACCTTGCAGGTGGATGCTGCTACCGTTGAACAGCGTCTTCCTGAAGACGAAGTACTGAGGCTTCTGGTTCTCCTGAAACACAACAAGAACCAGAGGATCCGACTGAACCAAACCCAGCAGCAGAACTACAGCAGAATGTCCTAGTCAAAGCCCATACCCAAACCTGACTGAAGTCCTGTTAAGAAAACTCAAAGATCCAAAATTCGGTTCCTGTAAATAGAATTCGGAGGTTCTGGAGGCTGTAACCCGTCCATGAGTTCGGCTGCTCTCTTAGTGACGTCACACATACGATTCTGACTATTGAAAGTCGTTAAATTCTCATTAATCTGCGCATTTCCATGTTCGCCATGTTCTGATCAAATCAGTTCATGTTCCTAACTCGGTTTAATGACTGACCCAGAATCAGCTCCAAGAAGCAGTAGAACCGAACCAGAACCACCTGAAACCGAACTCTCTCTCCTCCTCGGAACCTTTTAGCATCACTAACTTTTAGCTAACAGGAAACTCACAACTCCGACGTCCACCGTCCACTTCCCCGGTTCCGAAACGGCCCGAACGAGTCCAGGTCTGGCCGCCAGCAGCAGCAGCAGCAGCAGCAGCACCGCAGAGCAGCAGAACCCAGAGCCGGTCAGACCCGGACCCACAGAACCCGCCATTCGAACCAGCAGGACGAAGAAGGGACCAACGGAGAGACAGCTCACAACAAGCGGGACACTTCCGGATTCATGGTGATGACGGCACATGAAGAACAGGACGGCGTTCAGGGACCGTGGGACTTTTTAAAGACCTTGAGAAGGTAGGAGGTTCCATGGCAACATAAAAATTTTAACTCGTTTTCTGCTTTATTGTGTCACTTACTGTCATATTATTTCTGTTTTGTTCTCATATTTTTGTGGTGAAAAACTGAAATTTTGCTGATTAAATACCTCCCTCCGCCCCTCAGCATGACTCTGTCTCCACCGTGTTTTTATAAACAAATGGAGGTACATCTCTAAAAAATAACCTGAAAGTTTGCTTGAGCCTGTTGGGATGTTTCATCCTCAGTGTTCATCACATTTTCATCTGAAAAATGGGGACAAAAATCACCTGGTCAGAAACGAGGCTCAAACTTTCCTTTTTAATGAAGCTGATAGACGAGCTAACGTTATCCTGATCCGCTGCTAGAAACCACTGGAAGACAAACTGAACTTCTTACTACTTTCTCCTACTACTCTGCATTTATTATTAACTGCATTTATTGTATACATTATGGGCTCAAGCTCATTTTCCTGTCGGTCATAGTTCAGGGTTGTTCTCTGAAGGACAGCTATACATTAACAAGCTGTTAAAATATCACAATGCTCTGCAGTCAGGGAGTACTTCTTGAAATTAAATAATATTGAACATTTCACATTTCTGCAATCTGGCACTTTAAAAATAAAATCTGATTTGATTTGACTGATAAAATATTATTTAAGGTTTCAGCTGTTGTTTCTGTCATTCTGGGGTCAGAAGGGTGAATAAATATGGTGGACCAAGTTTAACACCTGTGTAGAAAGTACTGTCAGTGCCTGTGTTTCTGCTTGGAGCTGACCCAAAGGAGACGTAAACTTGTTCTGGTTCTGGTTTCCTCCGGTTCAACTGAATCGTTTTTCTCCAATGTTTTATTATCTGATCAAACGTGTCAGTCTGAATGAGCCTGACTGTCTGCTTAGAGCAGTAGTGGCGCCAGGGGGCGCTAGGGGGTCCTACAGCTCACCCTGGAAAAGTCAGACAGTTTATCATAGCAAACTAACATGTTAGTCAGTACGAAGCTAATCGGTAGTAAGTATATCATTTTTTATCATAAGGACACTTATTGATAGTCAAATCCAGTGGTTAATTAGGCAATTAAATAAACACAAGTTAATTTAAAAAATAAATAAAACATTTGACAACATGACCCTTTGCACGTGACGTCACTCTCTCCACCACGATGGATGTCCAAACCTGTTCTGTCCTGTATAAAGCCTGTGGTAGCCTAATATCGCTCTTTTTTAGTTGATTTCGCAGTAAAATGCTCACAAAACCAAGCTTGTCATTTTATTTTAATGAGGAAAGATGCAGCAGTCAGTCATGGTGACTGGCAGCTCTTGGTTTAACCGCGGATTTACAGCGAACACTTTATACAAGGCAAGAAGATTAACGGTCATATACTTTATAAGTAAGTATGGTTAGAAAGATATCAAATATCGCATGATGGAGAAGGTAGCGTCTAACCATCAGTAACCATGGAAACAATGCCACGCCGTCAGGTAGCCTAGCATGTTTGGAAAAAACATGAGGCCTCGTCTTCTGTAGGTTTTTAATGCTGCTCTGGTTTCAGGGGAAACGCTGTTTATGACATAAATCATGTGGTGTGGATTCAGGAAAAGTCGGTAATTTGATCAACTCGTCAGGAAGGAGGAGGTTCGGGTCGGTTTCTCAGCTAGCTGTTTCAGGCTTCTGTAAATACCGACGCATATGAAATAGAAACCATGAATAAACACAGAAACAACCTGGGAAAACAACTTCCTCTGTCAATACTCCAGATTCTCACTTCCGACGTTCATCATGGCGCTTCGACTGATTGAGTAATGTAGTTGCAAAGGGTCAATACTTCGGTGTCCCTTTGTCATAAATGCTGTTTTAACCTAAACAATGTAATATTATCTGGAAGTAATCTGGCTAATGGCTCAAGGCTTCGTGCTGACGTCTAAGCGTCAAATAAATGCAAATCAGTCTGAAAAATAACAAAACTAATGCGTGTGTGTTGATAACTATAGAAAAAAAGATCCTCATAGCATCCTCAGTAAAATGCTTAGCTCCCCCTTAGCAGAAAAAGATTCTGGAGCCGCCACTGCTGTAGAGGACCAAGGGGGGCACCGGGTGCAGCGTGGCCCTGTGGCACTAAATATAGCCACTAGGGGGCAGCAAACGTTGACTGGCCTCAGGGTTGAGAGGAGGGTGTTTTTAGGCTGACTGGTTCCGTTTGGATCAGGTCCGTCAGCTGTGAGCAGGACGCGCCCATCAGGACCGGAGGAACACGTTTCTGTTTGTTCATCAGTTCACTGAAGGAAATTTACAATAAAACCACTTTTATTCAGAGTCTGACTGTTAAAACTGCTCCTTTTTTAAAGGTGTTTTGGTTTGAATATTTTCTGTAAACTTTCTGAATGAACATGTTGAGCTTACTGGATATCAGGCTTTTTGCCTAACAATAACTTCATTATCTGCTGCTGTCTGCTGTGTGGAGACAGAATGTATTAATGTTAACCTGTTAAAATATTATAGCTCTCTGCATTCACTGAGTACTTATTAAAATTGGATAATGTTGGACATCTTTTCAGTTTTATGTAATCTGGCACATAAAAACTGATTTTTATTTCAATAAAATAAATGTTTTATATGTATTTTCTATAAATATGACATATTTATAGAAAATATAAATACCTTATATTTTAAATGATTAAATATTATTTTAGCACTCAGCTGTAATCTTAAAGCTCTACTTCACAGTTTTGGTAAATATTGTTTTCTGCTGTTATGGAAAGTCTCAAGATGAATGAGAAAAATTTTAGAAAAATGTATTTAGTGATAAATTCCTATTTAAAAAACACATTTATATTAAAATATTGAGATTTTAACGCTAGTCCTTTAAATATCATATTTATTTAGTTTTTATTTTAGGTTTAAATTATTATTTAAAACATAAACATCTTCATGAACACATTTTTAAAGCATTATGCCATGAACGAAAACACTAGCTTTTCCTGTTGGACCTGAACGCAACATGTTTAATCCGCGTAGTAACATGGATGGGTTGGGCGCAGCTGGTGGGCGGGGCTAACGGTGACGTCAGGGTAGGAGGAACTTCTGCCTGGTTTTGTGGACTCTGTTTCTGGGAGCGTCTCCAGTCTGCCTGTCCCTTGCAGTTCCAGCTCCGTGTCCTGGTTCCGGCTCTGGTCCTGGTTTCCTCCTGAAGCTCCAACCTTCTGTAAGTACCAGAAAACGTCCTGCTTTAAACTTTACTCTGTTGTTGACCATCAGGAGCGTCATACCCACTGGTGGAAAGTTACAGGAGCCGATCTGCAGGGAGGTGGAAGTAGCTGGAAGTGTTTGTTTGGACTGGAGACGGCTTGGACGAGTTCAGGTCCAAAACATCTCAGCGTTTTAACGCCAAAGCAGCTGAGAAATCAGTTTTACCAAAACAACATCAATCAGCCTTTATTATGCCATATTTTCCTCACAAGCAGCCAGATTTCCAGTTTTCATCATCCATGGACTCAACTTCCTGATATATGAATCCTTCAGAAATTAAACTCCACAGATAATTGAAAGTGTTTGTAAAAGCCCACATGATGATGTCATGAATTTATCAGCTTCTGATTGGCTGATTCACAACCTTTTTGTGGATAAAAATTCTAAGGAAATCATCCAACAATATGAGGAGGAGAATTAGAAGACAGCCAAAAGCTTCATAGTCAGATCCATAGTAAAACGAGTCTGGTACCGACATGGGCTGAAACGCCGATCAGAGAGGAAGAAGCCATGACTTCATCTCTGGTGTCCTGGTCTGATGAGACCGAACTGCTTGGACATAACAACCATCGTTATATTTGGAGGAAAAACCATCCTATCATCCTACCTGTGAAGTACGGTGGTGGCAGCAACAAGTTATTAAGCTCAGCCCATAAAACGCCAGTGGATTCATTCAGAACAATCCGGTCCATGTTATGTTTCAGTGTCTAACTCTCAGGTGGTCATAATGTTCTGCTCAGTGTAGAACCATCATGTTTGATCCAACTGTCGGGTTGTTTGTAATGATGCAGTTAGCATAGCGTTCATGCACTTCCTGTCTCCTCAGGTCTTCTCAACATGTTTCTGACCAAGAGTTTGATCGGTGGCATCATCAACATTGTGAGGTGAAAGCTAGCGTTCCAGGCTAACGGTTTCCAGTGGTTTCCATTCACTATGCTAAGCTAACTGTTTCCTGTTTTTCCGTCCAACAGCAACATCGACCCGTCTCACTTCAGACCCTCAGACCCAGTAAGTACCGGCAGCAGTCTATAGGGTCCGCTGTAGAGAAATGTGTTGCAGGCAATGTTTGTTTGACGATGAGGTGAAGAGGCCTCATGTAGCTACATACTGGCAGATGAGGTCAAAGGTCAGATAAGCAGTAAACAGCTGCAGGAGTTCTGATGCTTCAGGGCTGAGTTTCCTCCCTGACTGTTCTGGGTTCGGAACATGTTGGAGCTGAAGGCGCCGGCTCACAGAGAGCGCCTTGTTGCTCTCCCTCAGTCTCACACAGGCTGCTTTTTTCCCCCAGCCGCCGCCACGCCGACCTCTGAACTACGCCGAGGCTCACGAGAACGATGAGGAGAAGCAGTTCAGGAAGGTCTTCCAGCAGCTGGCCGGAGACGTGAGTTTCATCACACTTTATCGGGTTTTTCGTGACCTGCAGCTCCGACCAGGACTAGAACCAGATCTGGTTCCAAGGTTCTGTCTGAACGAGTCTCTGGGTCTGAACAGAACCGTCTTGGACTGTAGGACCTGTTACAATTAGCTGGTCGAGTCTCTGGACGAGTCCCACGAGTTGAACCCTTAATGAACCAGAAACTTCGTTTCTGAACCAGGTTCTGAGTAGTTACAGTTACTGAGTAACAATTTTACTTCTACTTGAGTATAAACCAGTGATGGGATTGTTGACATGTATAAAGAAGTTCATTAGCCTGTAATTATTTGATCACATTGTAATCAACAAAACAAGCAACATTTTTAGTTCATGAACATATTTTCCTCTAGAATAAATAAAGATGAGGTCAAAGGTGGACTAGCATAGCTCCGTTGATAGGCTAACTCCTTTTAGCTCAATTTGAACACAACTATTGTCATTTCCATCATCCAATCAGATCGTTAGAAGCAGAAATTAACCCCCAGTGGGTTGAGAGCAGCAACTTCCATCTCTGCTGTTAGCTTGTGGCTGTGCATCAGATTTACAGGCGTATCAGAAACGCACAAATTTAAAGGTTCTGGCTGGAGCTTTTGTAAAAAAACAACAAAAAAATATTAATTGCAGAAAAAATTCTAACATTTTAAAATCGGTGTCATCAATTAATCAAAATGAGCGCATTAAAGTCTGTCAGTATTGCTGCTGGTGAGAACCACTAGTTCACAGGAAGCTCCGAGGTTCAAACTTCTAGATTTGATCTCCTGGTTGTCATGGGAACACTTGTGTCTCTGCAGGATGAAGGGGAACTCATCATCATCATCACCTTCATTTGCGTTTGTTTAATAGAATGAATTCTAGAATAGCGCCTCCTGGTGGCTGCCTGGCTCTGATTGGTTGAATTGTTCCTGATTGGACATTTATTTCCTCTGGTTTTGGATTCAGTTGGAAGGATTTTTGATCATACTTGTTTTGTTGTTGTGTAACCATGGCAACAAGGTATTGTTTGCTTAGAGACAGAAGGCGGATCATAACGGACAATGCCTCTGATTGGCTGTTCGTTGGAGTTTTTCTAACCATAGAGACAGAGAACTTGAATGAATGAATGAATGAACGAATGAATGAATATTAACCCCAGAGGAAATTCAGCAAAAGCAAAGGAGGTGGATTAGCCGAGCTAGCTAAAAGCTGAAGATGTCATCTATTGCATGTTGCTATTTCATGTCTCTGCTGCCTGGTGTTGAGCTGTTAGCGTGTCAGGATGGTCTTCAGTCAGAGGCCCCTTCAGATTCACTGCCATACTGACAGCTACTGGAGAGCCTTCCTGCCACAGCCTCATCATCCTTACAGATACTGCAATGACCTGAGTTACGACATTTAATTTCCCTTTGGAATTAAATCCAGAAAATCAGTGAGCTTCAAAATAAAATATGAACCACAGGATGACAGGTTAATAAAACTAAACTATATTTAGTGTGATAAAAAGTGTGAGGAAAAGTTTGCTGGAAGGAAAAAATCGTTTTAAGGGGCAGCCTCCAGTGGAGGTTGTAACCAGTTTCTGGTTCTGACCTGAGCTGAAGCTGAAGCGCTATCTGCTCTGAGACGAGCTTGGGAGTTAGCTTTACTCCTCCCTGCTGCCGTTTGTCTCCAGCCGATCTGAACTGTCCTCCAGCTGTCAGCATCTTCATCACCTCTCACCACACCCATCTGCCTGCCAACCCACCCTCCCTTCCTCCGGAACCAGTACCGACCCGCCCACTCCATTCCACCAGAACCGGTTCTGCTCACAGATCCCATCAGATTCTCAACAATCCACTCAAAACTTCTCTAATGTCAGAGAAACCAAGACAGGTGGCTCTCACTGGGACGGCCAAGTTGGGTTTGGAGGTTCTGGTTCTGCCCCAGAACCCGTCAGTGTCCCAATATGTGGGCAGCATGCGACTCTGTCTGGCTGCAGGGCGTTTCGCTGCATTCCTGACGTTGCTTGGCAGGGCGGCGCTGCCAAACAACTCTGTGTGTGTTCTTGTTTTCATGACATATCAGGACATTTTTTTGATAATGCACCTTCAATATCAGGACACTTGGAAAGAATGAGGACATTTTTCACATCCTCATTTGTTAGTGCATACTGGACTGTTCTAGAAGCCCCCAACAGGCCTCTCAGACTTTATTGTTTTCACTGTTTGCGATTTGCATGTCTTTAAAAGTAAAGCAGTGCAGAGCATGTTGTGGAACTTCAAGTCCTGTTTGAGGAATGCAAGTAACCTTTTATGTGCTTCTGTTTTACATACTATGTGTGTGAGTGTGTGTGGGTGTGTATGAATCAGCTGGGGTGTGTGCACCAGTTCAACCAGTCAGCTCTGTCTGATGGTCACCTGAGCTGAGCTTCTGGTGGGTGGAGCCAGCAAGATCTGTGCTGCGTTTAGGAAACAAGAACTTATCAGAGCTAGTTTGAGAAAAAGCCAATAAAGTTGTGTTCTGTTAAAGAACCAGGTTCAGCTGCAGACCTGTCCCAGACTGGCTGTCGGTGACAACAGGGGGAGTGGTTCTGGGTGTTTCTGTGTCTCTGCGGTTCTGATCCCAGTGGTGAGTCAGAAAGAGGCAGAACATCAGAGGAGAGAAGGCGAACCGGGTTGAGTCAGATTGGCTGTGACTCACCGTTTATGAGCGGAAACCCAAATCCTGGTGCGGTTCTGCTGCAGGAAGCAGCTGCAACAATCAGAGCTAACGGCCTGGACTGTGCCCAACAGAACCCACCTAGGATTACTGGGTTCTGCTGGATTAATATAGTAATAATAAATAATGAAATAAAAACGTTTATGTATTTATTTATTTGATTTCACATTTATGTCCTGATTAAAAAAGATGTCTGCCTTTGTATGATCTGAACATGACCTCTGACCCTCCCTGCCTCTTGGGGGAACCACTGTGCTCAGAGACTTTTTGTTTTTTCTTTTTGTGCTGATTTATTGAAGATTGACCTCTGACCTTGGTCTTCTTTTTGACCACCCTGGAACTGAAATAAACAAAACACGAAGTTGGCTAGCTAACATCACAAACTAACTTCTTTCATGCTAACTGCGAGCTAACACATTAATGTTTATAACATTAAATAGAAATAATCAAACCATTTTTACAGGAAACAAAGAAGATGATTATTTTGTCATAACCAACACTTGTTGACATTTTCATGTTGATGTCAACTTGACTCATGAACACTTTAGCATTACTGTTGGCCATTTTGGATTTTCTGATTCCTCTGTTTTCCTTTTTCGAGGAATCCAAAACAATGTCTCCAGAAACTATAATAGAAATCTGAAAAGTATGGCAGGCATCTGAAGAACTATGCAGAATCTCCTCTTCCTCTGAAACATCTGCAGGTTCGATGGAAAACAGTTTTCAGATTCTCAGCTGGGTTCAGGTCTGGACTTTGACTAGGCCATTCTAACCCATGAATCAGCTCTGATCTCAACCATACCAGCCTCAGGTTGCAGCTTCCCTCAGCGTGATGCTGCCACCACTCTGTCTCCCAGTGAGAACGGTGCCTTCAGGAGAACAGAGTTTCCTGTCAGAGCCTCTGATCATCTGTGTGTGTGTGTGTGTGTGTGTGTGTGTGTGTGTGTGTGTGTGTGTGTGTGAGCAGGACATGGAGGTGAGCCCCAACGAGCTGAAGGACATCCTGAACAGAGTCATCTCCAGGCGTGAGAACTTTTCCTTCTCTCCAGCACCAGCTGCCAGGTTGTCGTTCCACAGAGGTCAGAGTTCAGCTTCTGTTTTCTTGTTTCTCCTCAGATTCGAACCTGAAGACTGATGGCTTCAGTATCGAGTCTTGCAGGAGCATGGTCGCTGTCATGGACGTATCCTTTCAGCCTGCAGGCTTCGCTCTCTTCCTGCTTCTGAATTTGACCTTTGACCCTTGACCCGACCCCCTGCAGAGCGACAGCACAGGGAAACTGGGCTTCCATGAGTTTAAATATCTGTGGAACAACATCAAGAAATGGCAGGTAGGCGGCGGCGCTGTCAGGGGCGTGTTCTGGGTGTGGCAAGCTGCTCATGGTTCTGGTTCTGTCTGCAGAACATCTACCTGTCCCACGATAAGGACCGCTCAGGAACGATTGGCTCCAGGGAGCTGCCGCACGCCTTCCAGGCTGCAGGTGTGAAACCCGGCCAGCTTAAATGATCGGGAAATGTTGAGAACGGTTTTTGATTCCACTGCTGGTTCCAGGTTTCCCTCTGAACGACCAGCTCTACAAACTCATCATACGCCGCTACAGCGACGAGAACGGAGACATGGACTTTGATAACTTCATCGGCTGTCTGGTGCGGCTGGACGCCATGTGCCGTAAGTTACTCCCAAGAAGCTCTGCTTATGGGTTTATTCACATTTATTTCATCCAAAAGATTCATTTTAAGGTGAAACTTCTGTTAGGTTGACTTTTTAAAAATGCAGTACGGACTGCCGTTTGTAAAGCTACACAGTAAAAAGTTAGCAGCAATAATTTGGGTTATATTACCAAATACTTGGCTAGCAAGTTAAATATTTACCCCATATTTATATATTGAGTTCAATATTTAGCTTCAGGGTAAATATTGAGCTTGTTAAATAAATATTTGATTTAAAAATTTGTATTTATTTATAAATGAATGAACAACATGGTGAAAATATGACTGAGAAATTAACCTCCATTCTTTTTTCTCATGATCTGCTGTTAATTTTAGACTGTAACTTTACAAACAGCGCCCATGTAGCTCTGCATCAAAAAATATTTGATATAACATGAAGCGTCAGAGAAACTGTCTAGAAATTTTCTATAAAGTTGATTGTGATAAGTTCACCAGCCTTCCAGACCCTGAAGGACCTGAAATGTTTCCTCCATGAAGAAATAAAAACATGTCTTTAAAATGCTTCTCCCTGTAGCATTAACAGATAAAAATGATGATGATGATGTTGTGTTTGTTCTCAGGAGCGTTTAAGACGCTGGATAAGGACGACAGCGGCACCATCGACCTGGACATCAAGGAGGTTCGACTTTGCTCTGCTTTAGATTTGATCTTGGGTCTGAGGGTTCTGTTCTGATGGACCGCCTGCTGGTGGTTAATGTTATTGCATTTCCTTCCAGCTGCATATGAGTAATTTATAGGGAATTATTTAAAGTTTCTGGTTGTTAAACCGTTCTTTAGATCGTCATTCTTTCTCCTGAAGCATCATCATTAATTCTGCTCATCATTCCTGCAGAGTTCAACATTTCAAAGCTTTTCCTGTAAAGTTTGAAATAGAAAAACGTCATAATATTAACAATAATGCTGTTATTGAATATATCTGATGGGGCCACATTTTCTCCACTAACCTCTTCTTCGCCCCCATCTTAAGTATCAGTTAAACCCTAACTAACATAAAGCTGTGCATCATCTGCATATGGTTCAATTCAGCCCATGAGGCAAAACTAAGGGGAAATTTATTCCTGAGTTATTTTACTGTGGTTTTCTGTATCCAGACGTGTTTCATGCAGAATATCAGGTGAAGAGAGTCTGAACACCAACTGTCTCTGTCTCACAGTGGCTCCAGCTGACAATGTACTCCTGAAGCAGCGAAGGGAAAACTTCTCCTGCTCTTCCTGGTTTTCTCTCTACGGCCATAGAAATGGGACCAACTGAACAAAACGTTTCCTCTAGGACCAAAGAAGATTTGGTGCAGCTTTGCTTCTGCTGCCAGGTGGCGCTATAGCATCTCTGTTGCACTGATGTCTGTATTAGATTTGAAAGATCTTCATGCTGAGTCTGAAAAAATTCTCAATGTTTTAAATTTTAAAGTGACCCAACTGGAAATAAACTCTTAATTCTTTCCTGTGAGTTTGCTTTTTATTCCACACACACCAACCAGAAGTGTTATAACCGTCTGGCCTGTTATTAATGTTCAATAATTAATTATTTTCAGTTCCTTCTAAAGATGTTTAATCAGAGCATTGATCTCTTCACTGATGCTGTGTTGGTTTTTATCCAGAACCAACCTGTAAATGAAGGATCCAAGAGTATGATTCATCTGATTAGTTTAATTTCTCTCTATGTTGCTATCCTGATGTTGGAGCATGTTGGTGTTTTTCTCCAGGAATTAATCCCTTTCCTCTTCCAGGAGCCGTTTTCAGACTCCAACTCTAAAAACAGCAACATCTAAATTAAACATGAAAAATTCCACCTGATTTCAACTACAATGGAAAGTTCAGTCTGAGTTATTACCTTATTTTTTATTATCATGAGAAATGGGATATTTTAATGCTACTTTTTGTCCTACATGTTTGTGATATTTTTTATTAATATTATTGCATACATATTGTTCATATTTATCAGAGATAAACAATGTCGAGCAAAAACATGTAAACACTGTTAACTTAAAGATGCATGTTTTCAGGAACAAATAGCACATGCAAAACACTTTTAAAAATAAAGTAAATAAATAATATGTACTATAAACAAATATATATATATATATATATATATATATATATGCCGAATATGGACTGGAAGCCCCGAGGTCAAAATGGGGGACACCCCCAAAGGTGGTGGAGAATGACCGAGCTAAGATCCTGTGGGACTTCCAGATCCAGACAGACAAGATGGTAATGGAGAACCAACCGGACATTGTGGTGGTGGATAAAGAACAGAGGAAAGCCGTTGTGGTGGATGTAGCAATACCAAGTGACCACAACATCAGGAAAAAGGAGAAACTGGAGAAATACCAGGGCCTCAGAGAGGAACTGGAGAAGGCCTGGAAGGTGAAGACCACAGTGGTGCCTGTGGTCATCGGGGCCCTCGGGGCAGTCACCCCCAAACTGGAGCAGTGGCTCAAACAGATCCCAGGAACAACATCAGACATCTCAGTCCAGAAATGTGCAGTTCTAGGCACAGCCAAGATACTGGAGGAGAACCTCAAGCTCCCAGGCCTCTGGTAGAGGACCCGAGCTCAGAGGATGAAAGAGACCACCCACGGAGGGTGAGAGGGGAATTTTTTATTTTATATATATATATATATATAAAAAAATTCCCTTTTATATATATATATATATATATATATATATATATATATGAAAAGCAGAATTTGTGCAGGTGCTGAATACTTAATTTTTAATTAATTTTTCAGGATTTATTTTCCTATTAATATTTTATTAGATGTTTTTCACTTTTATATTATGTAATTATTGTTTTTGTTGTATTTATTTTGTAACATTCTATTCTAAATATGATAACTAGATAAATGGTCATTTGAAGCAAGAAATTTATATTTATGAATACATTTGCTATTTTTTACTGTCTAGCAGTGAAGGGAGTCATCAGCTACATGATAAAAGTTATTTATGTCTATGATCAACTACAAACAAGCTATGGCTCCTGCGCATGCGCACAGTGTGAATTTAGTTCAAAAGTGATCAGCAGATGGCGGTAGTGAGCCAGTCAGATTACAGATACAGGATAAAAACTGATTTAAAACACAAACATTTTATTTGACTTCTTCACTTTTATAAATTTAAACTAAAGACATATTATATTTTTAAATTTAAACCTAGAAAATACTTTTATTTTAAATATTTTTCAATTATGTTGGTGTTTTTTAGTGTGTGAGGATCCTTTCTGGTCCTGGGGCGTGTTTGATTGGTGAGGAGGAGGAGGAGGAAGAAGAGGAGGGTGGGGATGCTGAAGAGGAGCGACAGGTGATCGGCAGCAGCTGGCAGCTCAAGGCGAACATCTGAAGGAAACGAGCAGAAAACAGGAGGACTGGGAGATCTGGTGAAAGGTAGGAGAGTTTCTGTCACTTTGGAGGATGAAAGCTGATCAGGGAGGAAGAGGAGCTAAAGGGAAGGATTTAAACTCTGAATCTTTCAGTCAGTTTCATCAATAATATTTATCTCTTCCTGAGTTTAACAGATAAAAAATTCAAACATTTTTACTGCCATCAAAAACTTCTGGTTAGAAGACGAGCAGAGAGACAGAAAGTCAGATAATCCAACCCGTCCAGTCCTGAATGAGACCGAAGCTTCAGAATCACGACCCTTACTTAACTGACTGGACCATCATCATCATCCTCATCATCATCATCATGAAGATGATTAGATCAGATCATTACGCCTTTTCTTCCTCCTGCAAGCAAACTGCTGAGTTTACAGGAAGATGAAGAACCTGGCTGATGAGATTCTGCTTTTAGATTGTTGTACAAAAATATTCTGGAAAGATGACAAACTTTTGAATAAAAAAAATGTGAAAAATACTGTTTCACATGATAAGGGTGTTTTATTCTGAATGAAAAAAATGAGGCTTTAGTGATACAGAGCGTTTATTTTATGATTCATGTTAAATATGCTGATGCACTTTAATTTCCAGATTTATTTATTTATAATTATATATCAGACTTTATATAGTCCATAAACAGACTTCACCTCTTCAAAATAAGAGCATGAATATAAGCATCCAAATACTTGAACAATCGATAAAAATTTCAACACAGATGTTGAACTTTATTCCACTGAAAGTTTAAAAAAGATCCAAGACAATGAGAGCTTAAGGATTTGTCTGAAAAATTAATTTAGTGGAAGCCAAGTGAGCTAAATGTTAGCAAAGAAGCTAAATGCTAAACTGAAAAGTAGCTCTGCTGTAAGAAGTCTGGCCACCACTGGATGGTGGTTGGATGTAATCAGAACGTCTCATTGTGTCCAGCAGACTCAGCTTCTCCTCTGACCTGAACCAGAACCAGAACCTGAACCAGAACCAGCTGTGGTAAAATGGCGTCCAGCTGTGCTGAACCGCCCGTCCTGACGGAACAGGAGGAGCTACAGAGGAGAGCCAATCAGGTCACAGATGAGGTGATGACATCACTAGTAGCTGTAACAATTTGAGGAAACCAGATCAAGATGGTCTGGATTATTTCTATCAATAATTTTCAGATCTTCTGTTCAGCATAATAATCCATAATCTAGTCTGGGTTTGTTCACATTCCTATTGGAAAACTGGATCTATTCTCCAAAAGTCTAAAAATAACCTAGACACTGCGAGGGGATCATTGCCGTCATGGAGGCATCGCAGCAACACCTGGCTCACCTGGTTGCCATAGAGACAGCCCTAGGTGAAGTCAGCGGGGGGCGGCGCTAAACTCACACACACTGTGGCTCTTATTTATCAGCTCCTCAGCGTCTCAGTGGGGACGTCCCCCAGGACAGACAGGATGTTGACAAAGGACGGCCACCGACTCAGCAGAACCTGCAGCATGTTTAAACACTGGATCAGAACCAAAACCCAGTCAGTTCTGATCCAAATTGTCTGCAGAAAACCTGAAAACAACAAAAATAATCTTACATTTTAACTGAGGCAACATTTCTTTATGTTTCAGTCCCTGGAAAGCACCAGACGGATGGTTCAACTGGTGGAAGAGGTGCTCACACACACACACACACACACACACACACACACACACA
>NW_006800725.1:125814-127227 GCF_000485575.1 Poecilia formosa | reverse complement strand
CTGTCCAGAGTCTGAGTCCACTGCTATCACTTTGGACACCAGAGATCCTCCATGTGCAGCTTTAGGTACTAACTCAGTCATGAAGGAGCTGCCTTCTGGGGCGGGATACAGTATCTGAGGAGAGTTGTCATTCACATCAGATATGAACACACTGACAGTCACGTTGCTGCTGAGAGGAGGAGAACCATTGTCTCTGGCCATCACTTGAACTTTAAAACTCCTGAACTGTTCATAATCAAATGACCTCACAGCGTGGATCACTCCTGTGTCTCCATTAACAGATAGATAGGAGGACACCGAGGCACCGTTCACCTCACCAGGTAACAGAGAATAAATCACTGTACCGTTTTGTCTCCAGTCAGGATCTCGTGCAGAAACAGTACATAAAGAGGATCCAGGTTTGTTATTTTCACTCACATATGCGCTGTAGGACTGTTCCTCAAACACAGGTGGGTTGTCATTGATGTCAGCTACAGACAACTGAATAGTTTTAGAGGATGACAGAGGTGGAGAGCCCTCATCAGTGGCAATGATTGTAATGTTGTAATCAGATACTAGTTCACGGTCCAGTTGTCCTGTGGTCACTAAAGAATAATAGTTTTTAATAGAAGGAACCAACTTAAAAGGGACATTTTCCTGGATGGAGCAGCGGACCTGTCGGTTATTCTCAGAGTCTCTGTCCTGCACATTAATGATGCCCACCTCTGTACCAGCTGGAGTGTTTTCTGGTATTTGATTGTTCAGTGTTTTCAGACTGACTGCAGGGGCGTTGTCATTTACATCAGTGATAGAAATGATGACCTGAGCATAAGATGATAACCCCAGACCATCTTTTGCTTTAATACGTATTTCATATGTTGTTTTAACTTCATAGTCTACAGTATCCATTATACGTATTTCCCCTTTTTTTCTATCAATGCTGAATATTTTCATTACTTCGTCAGTAACATGTCCAAAATCATAAGTCACATCTCCATTCACTCCCTCATCTGCATCAGTTGCGCTCACTGTTATCACTACAGTACCTATAGGAGAGTTTTCAGGCAGACTGGCTTCATAAACGGCCTGGCTAAACACTGGGGCGTTATCATTAGCATCCAGCACGGTTACATGAATAAGTACAGAACCTGATCTCTGAGGAGATCCGCCATCTAATGCTGTAAGGAGTAAATTAATTTCCTTTTGTTTTTCACGATCAAGCTCCTTATCCAACACAAGCTCCACTGCGTTTCCATTAGCAGCTAGAATGACATTTTCGTTCTTTTCAAGGCTATACTGCTGAACTGAATTTTGTCCTACATCCGCATCGTGCGCCTCCTCGATCACAAAGCGAGCTCCCCTCACTGCCGACTCTCCAATTTCAAATTTAAACGACGCTTCGTTAAACTGTGGTGTATTATCATTAATATCTTG
>NW_006800725.1:123012-125392 GCF_000485575.1 Poecilia formosa | reverse complement strand
GAAGAAGAAGAAGAAGAAGAAGAAGAAGAAGAAGAAGAAGAAGAAGAAGAAGAAGACGAAGAAGAAGAAGAAGAATAATACAGCAAACCTATTTTGCGGGTTTTAAGGCAGTCAAAGTCGTTTTATAAGAGATAAAATTAACAAAACTCTGTTTTTTTTTGTTTTGTTTTTTTAATCAGACACCTACTGATTTTATGTACAAACTGTCAGGTACGTGCTACTATTAAATTCAAGGAGACCAAGAGAAATTTTAACTTCTGGAATTGTAAACAGTTATTACCATCTCACTCAAGAAGCAGTGCATGTTTGTAGTTATCCTGTTCCTATAGTAGCACCAGTATCTTACTGCAATTTTGCAAAGTAAATCACAAAAAATTTACAGAAACCATACTGTAAAATAAGAGTTTTTTCTCTAAACTGATATTATTGTGTAACTGACATTAAATTGTATATCATTTTCATTTAACCAGTTGAGAAACTCGCAATACTAGAAGACTGTATTATCACCAGTTAAGCCACACAATATGAGGGAAATTCTAGTGTAAAAGAAAGCCAGTGATGTTCTTATTTACTTATTTATTTTTATTAATACTTTTAAATAATTATTACCATGTAATTAACTCTGAATTAGTCTTTTGGACAGAAAACTCCTACAAATGTTAAAAGTTTTTCAGATGTGGCTTACGAAAAAAAAAAAAGTTTGTTCAGGTGAAACCTATAAAAGTGAATGTCAGCCATTTAAAAAAATATCTATACCTGAACTTTCCAAGAATGTAGAGCAATAGAGTTTCCCCATTTGGTCTGAGAATATGTGTAAGTATGGATTTAAGTAAAATAAGTCTTCCATCATAAGCTAAATACAAATAAGCTGTTAAGTGACAGAAATTCATTAGTTAAACTTATAGCACTTCATCCATCACAAGCATTACTTTCAAAATAGAGCCAGCCACAACAAATCTAAATACAAACAGGACGTGAGACCCAGACTAAGGTAAACTAAACACACACAAAAAAACCACAGTTGTCAATCTTTGAAAGAGGTGAATGCCAAGGTTAAAATTCAAACAGTAATTGCAGGATATATGCAGAATAACCAGAGAAACAACTGTTAAAATACAAATGTGGGAGTTTCATGTACTCTGAGAAAATTGATTTATGCAAGCTAGACATGAGCCTGACCACAGAACAAACACAATCCATTCATTACAGCATATGGCTTCCTGTTAGCATGCAGCAAGAAGTAAAAACAATGATCAAAAGGAAAGGTTCACAAGGCAACTTTAACCACCCTTCTGAAAAGCAAATAAAAAATAAGGGCCCTTTGCATCATAAACACTGAAATGTTTATACTAAAACCTCATGTATAAAAAAACACAAACATTAATGAACTAATAAATCCAAACAGCAAATATTATCCTGAAAACAAATTACTTCATAACACACAATTGCAGAGGCCTTCATGAAGAGGAATCCAGGACCAAGGATAGAGAAATTAACAGAAGCTCTGATTCTTTTCATTAAAAGCAAGAAGATAAGTAGAAAATGAGCAAGAAATATAAATAAATTTGTAAGATTTGTGTCAAAAATCATGGACATAGAAGAAGAAGAAGAAGAAAACACCACAAAAATAACATTGAAAAGTAAACATGAGAGAAGGTCTGGCATGAAAGGAGCAAGCATTTTGCAGTGATCTTTCTTTGTAGATAATGATTACAAGCTCAAGTTTTTAAACATTATGCAAAACAGACATATGACAACATTAAAAAGGAAAAAATAGCACCACAGTCTTACATTTAATTAATGGTTTAGAGGAGAGCATTTTTCATCTGCTCGTATAGATTAAAAAAAAGAACCAACAAACTGACCGAAAACACAAACGCATAAAAGCTCTCACAGATACAGCATCATAGAACTTCTTAGTCACAGCAGCAAGATGACAACAAAATACAATGCCCTTTGAGTCCTTTCCAGCTATAGATTAAAATTTAACTTTCACACACTAAGTCGCTACAATCTAATATGCAAAAGAAGTTTAGATTTATAAAATTTATAGGAATTACTCAGAAGTCAGATCCGAAAATCAATATTAAACTCAGCCAAAAACTCAATAACGAACATGAACTTGTGTAAAATGCATGTTGTATGTAGATTTAAAGAAAAGAATATGGACCATGAAATACCTTCACAAACATAAAAATATTCTAAATAATTTATAATAAATGCAAAATGAGTTTCATGATACAAAACAAGTTGTGACTAAATACAAAAAGATCTATAGATTCATACCTCTGGGGAATCATCACAGACTCCAAAAACATCAATAAAGTCTGATGGACTTTTCTTCAGAGTCTGGTCAGCAGGCAGCGTGTTGTCATTGTAA
>NW_006800725.1:118937-121253 GCF_000485575.1 Poecilia formosa | reverse complement strand
AAACTGTACTTTGAAAAAAAACTTACTTTCTAAATTTTAATTAGATATTGTCATGTAACTAAAGTAGTATTTTATGTTTCTATTTGCTCTATTCCTAAGGTAGCATCAGTAAATTACTGCATTAATGCAAAGTAAATCACAAAGAAATATTCAAAAGGTATAGGAATATTGTAGTGTAAAGTAAGAGGTTTTTCCATGATATTAAACACATATTATATTATAATTCACATTGGATTGTATATCATTTTCAATTAACTAGTTCATAAACTTGAAATACTAAAACACTGCATTATCACCAAGTAAAGCACATAATATTACACAGCAAGAAAGATGAAACTCTACTGTAAAAGAAAACCAGTCATTTATTTATTTATTTATTTATTTATATTTTTAACAATTATTACTAAGTCACTCACTCTGGATTAGTCTTTTAGACACAAAATTCTTAAAAATGTTAAAAGTTTTTCTGACATGGCTGAAAGAAAAAAAGGTTTGTTCAGATTGAACTAATCAAAGTGAAAGTCAAACATCTAAAAAAGAAATAAATAAAAACCCCTTCTTCCTAAACTTTCTAAGTAGCGCAATAGAATTTCCCCACTTGGTCTGAGAACACGTATGAATCTAAGAAAACTAGGTTTGCTATCTTAAGATAAATTCAAATGATTTGTTCATTAACAAATCATTTGATGTAACTACTAAATGTAACTAGTTTCCTCCTAAAGAAATTTATTGGTGAAAGAATAACAATTCAATCATCACTGGCATTACTTACAAAAAAGAACAAGCCACATAAAGCCTGTATTCAAACCAAGAAATGAGATTGAGACTACGTAAAACTTAAAAACAAGAGAAAAGAAAAAGAAAGAGCAGTGGCGGAGGCTCTTTGGAAGTGAGTTAAGTATATGCACAATAACCAGAGAAACAACCGTTAAAAACAATTGTGGGAGTTGGATGTAGTCTGGGAAAATGGACTTAGGCCAGTTAGACATCAGCCTAACCAGAGAAAAAACACAATATCCATTCCTCACAATATGCTACAGCATATTGTTATTCATGATGCAACAATAAGTCAAGACAATGACCCAAAGAGAAGGGTCACAAAGCAACTGTAGCCGCGCCTCCTAAAAACAAATGAAAAATAAGGGTACGATGCATTATAAACAATGAAACACTTAAATTAAATCATAATTTATTACAAACACATGCATCGATGAACTAGTAAATCTAAATGGTACACAGCAAATATTATTCTGAAAACAAATTACTTTAGACCACACCAGCAGATGTTTTTATGAAGTGGATTTCAGGACCAAGGATAGAGGAAGAAACAGAAGCTCTGGTTCTTTTCATCAAAAGCAAGAGGATGATTAGACAAAACAGCAAAAAATATAAAGAAATTTGTAAGATTTGTGTGAAAAATCATAGCTATAAAAGAAACCCCCTCAATACTAACTTTGAAAATGTATCAAAAGAAAGCATGAGAGAAAGTCTGGCTTAAAACGAGCAAGCATTTTAGAGTAAATATCATTTGTTAGTGATGATTCCGAGGTTGAGCTTTTCAACAGTATGCAAAATAATACACCAGAAAAAAAGACAAAATAGCACCGTAGACTCATTCTAAGAAGATTTAAAATAGACCATGTTTCATCTGCTCTGATGAAGTGCAACAAAGAGACAACAAACTGACCCAAAAAATAAGCAATCCATTTTTCACATATATAGCATCATGGACCTTGTCATTTATCACTACAACAAGATGATAACAAAAACCAGACAAAAACATAATTCCTCTGAATCTCTTGCCATGAAAGCTTTAAATGTACATTTTATACGTTCACTTCATAGGCGACTATTTGCAAAAGAACTTTGACAAAATAAAGATGATAGGTATTGTTAAGAAGTCAGAACCCAAAAAGCAATCATGAACTCAATCGTAAAAAATTAACATGTATAATTTACATTTTGAATGTAGACATTAAAAAGAGTAGATTGATCCTGAAATACCTTCAAAAAGATGAAAATATAAAGAAAAGACATAATGAAGACATAAAAGAGTTTCAAGAAATAAAAGAGTGTATTGATTCAATCTGGAAAAAAATTATAGATTCATACCTCAGGGGAATCATCACAGATGCCAAAGACATCAGCAAAGTCTGATGGACTTTTCTTCAGAGTCTGGTCAGCAGGCAGCGTGTTGTCATTGTAAGATGATACAAACTTAAAGTCACTGGTTCTGGATCCTGTTGTCAGGTAGGCATCATAATTATAGGTGCTGCGTAAAGTTCCTGTACCATCAACATCTGCATAATTAGGAGG
>NW_006800725.1:112784-116400 GCF_000485575.1 Poecilia formosa | reverse complement strand
GGATGGAGCAGCGGACCTGTCTGTTATTCTCAGAGTCTCTGTCCTGTACATTAATGATGCCCACCTCTGTACCAGGTGACACATTCTCAGGTATGGGGTTGGACAAGGATTTTACATATATTAATGGGGCGTTGTCATTCACATCCGTGATGTCAATAATCACTTTAGCTTCTGAAGACAGGCCATAACCATCTTTGGCTTCAATCATTAGTTCATACTTTGATCCCTCTTCATAATCTAATTGACCTGCTACAATTACTTCTCCTGTTTTTTCATTAAGTGAAAATATCTTTCTTGATTTATCAGACAGTCGGCCAAACTCATACGTCACCTTGCCGTTAACACCTTCATCTACATCTTTTGCACTGACTATGATAACTGGAGTATTTAAAGAAGCGTTTTCCGGTAAACTGGCTGTGTACACAGCCTCGGTAAACACAGGAGCATTATCATTAGCGTCGAGCACAGTAACATGTATTAGTACAGTGCCTGATCTCTTCGGAGATCCACCATCTACAGCTGTTAGCAATAATTTCAATTCTTGCTGCTCTTCCCGATCCAACTCTTTATTTAAGACTAATTCTCCATATTTACTGCCAGCACTAGTCGTCTGAATGTTAAATACAAAATGGGGGTTTTGTTCTAGGGTGTAGCTTTGAATGGCGTTCTGGCCTATATCTGCATCGTGCGCTGCATTAATGCGATACCTGGCTCCTTTGTCAGCGGACTCGCTGATTTCCAGCTTCACTGTATCTTTTTGAAACACTGGAGAATTATCGTTGATATCCTCAACCTGAAGGGACAACCTATGCAGTTCCAGGGGATTTTCTAAAAGCAGGTCAAATTTAAGAACACAGGTCGGCTTTTGTCCACAGTGCTCCTCTCTATCTATTCTTCCGGCGATCAATAAATCTCTGGTTCTCGGGTCAACTCTGATATACTCCTTCTCGCTTCCTTCCATTTCTACACGGGCTTTACGAACATCGATTCCCTGCGATTCCAGTCCTAAATCCCTGGCAACATTTGCGATGATAGATCCGTGCTTCAGCTCCTCTTGAACGGAATAGGTCAGTTCTCCCTGTGTGCAGTGTTCAACAAAAAGGACAAAGAGGAGCCCATAGATCCCGGGAAAACGTATTTCACGCGCCATCTTCAGACAATAAAATAATCCGGATAAGTTTTCGGTAATGACGAATTTTCGATTACGATTTCAGCATTCAGTGGGTTTCGCTCCAGCTTTAGAGAAAGAAGACGAAATACTTCCCAGTCCTCATGGTGGATCGTGTGCAAAACATCTTCGGGGTTAAACGCGTTGCTGGTCTTTAGTGACACCTTGAGTATAGCTAAAAAAATTACAACTCAATAAAAGCTATCAAAATCACGATCTGTGTTTTGAAAAGAAAATGTGTCTATTAAAATATTAAATTAGACAATAAATGCATTCTCATTGAAGTCAAATTTGACGCTTATTTTGTATCATTACCGTAAAGGGTCAATTGTAAAATGTTTAAAAGTATGTTATTCCCGTGTAGTTATAACGCAGGAAGCGCTGTTTTCCAAAGTAGAATTTGAAATTCCATGTGGTTTTTCGTAGTTGAAAATTGTTATATCGGTCTGTGCAAATATAAATGCAAACGCCTTTCAAGTGAACGTGATGATACACGTTTGTTTTCAGTAAAGAAAAAAACGTGGAAACACTTAATGAGAAAAAACAAAACAAAACAAAACAAAACAAAAAAAAACAACTAAAGTGATCATTACCACGTCGACTCCGTATTTCAATGAAATAAATTCTAATTCGATCTCACAAATATTTTCACGATTATCATGAAATACAACACACATTGCTTTGTTTTTTGTTGAGGTGTTTATTTTTTGTGAGGACAAAGTTAAAACACCAATAACTTGATAAACGTTTTTGAAGTATTCAAAGATCAAACCATTCAACCTTATTACTATTATTAACTTAATATTTATTTATTTTTTTAATCAGAGATTATAACATTTAATGCTATGATCTAATGAGAAGGTATTGATAAAACTTTGATTTAAATGTCTTACAGCATGTTAAATAAGTGGGTTATTCATAAATTTCAACGACTCGTGAAGCAGTCAATTTCAGCACCCGGGACAGAGGCATAAGCAAAGCTGATATCTCATTTGGAGAAATCGGGGAAACCTGTGAGCCAGTAACTGGGGAACATAAAATTCCGTTGTTGTCATACAGAAAAGTCGCTTATGTCTTATCAATCTCATTTTGTGCTTTTAGCAGTAATCGCGGAAAGCGAGCAGTCATATTGACTCGGTTAAATTATAACAATAAAACCCCCGCATTTTAATATTCACAGAAAAGTGTGTCAAAACAGACTTGGAATGCAAAAAACACAGAACACTGACAAACAAGCAAGCCGTAAAAATTTTAAACAATTAATGAATCATCTTGCCACACGCACCAACATATGAATCGATGGTTTATAATATATGACAGTTTCATATTATGGATGTCGAACAAATTCTCAGAAGGAGAAGCCAGTGAATCAGTGAATAAAGTGCTCAAAACTACCTCAAGTGTTCAAATATGTTTTAGAAAACTAATGAAAAGTTATTCTGTTTGAAAGTGTGGAAAAATATGCATACGGTAATTATAGCTTAAAAAAATAAAATAGGTTGAAGTAAAAAAAAGAGAAAACGATAACATATGACCTAACAAAATCAAAGAAAAAAGTACACTGAATTGTATATGCATTATAAAATGGTTGAGTCAGAATAGAGCGACGAATACTTGCTGAATGTAGGAAAAGTGTGGGGATAAAAATGACTAAAGAGGTAGGGAGTATCCAAATACGAACGTCCTAGGACGTAAGCCATGACGGAAATTCCAAAGTATTCAAAGGGATAACAAACGAAGACGAGCATAAAAATTAAAAGAAAAAAAATGTTGAGTACGTTATTATATAAATTTTGGTGAAAATATCTCTGAAAAGCGAAAAACGTTTGAGAATCCTCCTATGAGAAGTGGTATGAAAAATGAGTAAATAAATATGAAAAAGAGCGACCATGAACTTATTAGGGAGGAAAAACGAAACATATATTTTTTTTTTACCTCAGGAAAGTCCTTGTTGTCTCCGAACACATCGGCAAACTCTGTCGGACTTTTCTTCAGAGTCTGGTCAGCAGGCAGCGTGTTGTCATTGTAAGATGATAAAAACTTAAAGTCACTGGTTCTAGATCCTGTTGTCAGGTAGGCGTCATAATTGTAGGTGCTGCGTAAAGTTCCTGTGCCGTTTACATCCGAGTAATTAGGAGGAAGATAAGCTCCTGGTATGGCTACTGCTCCATCAAACAACAGTCTGGGCTTTCTCCTGCGACAAAACCTCACACCCAGGATGATGATAATGAAAGTCAGAAAGAAGGTGGACACAGAAACCAATGCGATGATCAGATACGAAGTGAGTTTGGAGTTCTTCTCATCATGCGAAATGTCCTTCAGTTCAGGAACTTCAGCCAAGTTATCAGAAATAAGTAAAAACATGGAACAGGTGGCAGACAGAGAGGGCTGTCCATTATCTTTCACTGCAGCAATTAGGTTCTGCTTCATGCTGTCAGATGCCGAAAT
>NW_006800725.1:110441-111566 GCF_000485575.1 Poecilia formosa | reverse complement strand
CAGGAAGACTGGCTTCATAAACTACCTGGCTAAACACTGGGGCGTTATCATTTGCATCCAGAACAGTGACGTGTATCACGACTGTGCCTGATTTCTGAGAAGATCCGCCGTCAAATGCAGTCAGTAAAAATGTAATCGTGTTTTTGTCCTCCCTGTCCAGCTCTTTGTCTAAGACTAACTCGCCATATTTCCTTCCAATTCCTTTTGATTTTACATTTAACTTAAAATAATCGTTTTCTTGTAGTGAGTAGCCCCGCACAGCATTGTCTCCAATGTCTGCGTCATGCGCTTCATCAAGGAGGAACGTCGCCCCTCTCGTCGCAGATTCTCGAATTTCTAATTTAATTGATTCCTCTTTAAACTGGGGAGAATTATCATTAATATCTTGAATGTGAATGTTAATACGGTGCAGTTCTAAAGGATTTTCAAGCACTACCTCCTGTTTTACGACGCACGATGCCCTTTTCTCACAAAGTCCTTCCCTGTCCATTCGTTTTTCGACAATTAGATCCCCTGTCTTGACATTCAAGCTGCAGTACTTAACACCGTTATCCTCTGTCTCAATGCGAGCCTTTCGAACAGACAGCGTGCCCAGATCCAGTCCTAAATCCTTAGCAATATTTCCGACCACCGACCCTCGCTTCATCTCTTCTGGAATGGAGTAGCTCACGTCTCCACAAACAAGGTGGATAAAAAGAACAATAAAAGCAAGGCCTCGGCGCAAGTCATCCCCAAAGATATTCATTTTTTCCCCTGAAAATACGCCACTTTTGAATGAAACTGTGAACAAAAAATCTTCAAATCTGTCTATCCTGCTTTCAGAAAAAAGAACTTAAGCTGTACAGAATGCGTTATTTGTTATCTGCTCTCCAGAAGCAAATTCTAGCTATGCGCTGGCAGTTCAGGGAGGAGAAAGATTCTACCATTTCGTTTACTAGTACATACTGACACCATGAGTATTTGCTGCGTTATGACATGTCTGTATTTTCATTTAACCTGCTTAAGCAATGAAACAGATTTTAACGTACACTTAAATTAATTTAAATAAATATGTTGATGTTGAATTATTCACTACCCCCCAAAATAACTATAACCTCTGACATTACGAAAATGATTTTGAGATGG
>NW_006800725.1:106180-108568 GCF_000485575.1 Poecilia formosa | reverse complement strand
AACTCTTTATCTAAAATCAGCTCACCATATTTTCTCCCAGGGCTCGTCTGAATGTTAAGCACAAAATTGGGGTTTTGCTGAAGGATGTAGCTTTGAACAGTGTTCTGGCCTATGTCAGCATCGTGCGCAGCATTAATGCGATACCTAGCTCCTTTGCCGGTTGACTCCCCTATTTCCAGCTTAATAATATCCTTTGGAAAGATCGGTTGATTGTCATTTATGTCTTGTACTTGCAGAGACAAGCGATGTAGCTCCAGAGGATTTTCCATAAGGAGGTCGTATTTGAGAATACACGTTGGGTTTTCTCCACACTGCTCCTCTCTGTCTATTCTTCCCGTGACAAACAAATCTCCGTTTCTCAGATTAATTCCGATTATCTCTTTTTCGCTTCCTTCCACCTTGACCCGTATTTTACGAGCAGATAGTCTTCCCAAGTCCAGCTTCAGATCTTGAGCGATATTTCCAATGACAGATCCGCGTTTCAGTTCCTCCTGGACGGAATAGGTCAGATCGCAATGGGAGTATTGCATCAGAACAAAGAAAAAAATAAGGCCGTGCCATTCTAGATCCCGTCGTTTATGCATCGTCTTCAAGTTGGTCTACAAAAGCTACGTCTTCTTTGAATGAGGGTTAATGTATTTCCTAATAAAGTTCTCTACCGCGCTTGTCCACAGATTCACATATTATAAAAGATAGGTCCAGCCCGACAATGTGTGGTGTGCAAAAGCAGTTGAAGAACATTTAAATCCAAAACGGGTCTATAGTGACACCGTGAGTTTAAATTATATAACAACGTCTCATCTGAAACATTGGATATTATTTTGAAGAGTTATCACATATTCCAACATTTTTCATTTCAAACTGTAAAATTCATTCATTCTGTGTTGCAAAAATGTTATAATTGTAATGAAAAAAGAATGGTAATTATTTTTTTCGTTATAAACCAATTAACCGAAAAGTCTTATTTCAAATCTCCTAATATTTTTAGCCTAAAATAATTATCGGTATTATTTCATTTATTTTCTCCTTACTGATCGTATTTCTGTGTTTTTGGGGGTTTTTTTCCTCGTGAACCAAAAGAAAAGAAAAAAAAAATCTTGCTCATCATTTATAAATTCAGGAAAGTCGAATCAAGGAAATCAAACGGAAGCACAATAAAAATAAATAGTGTATTAGCATTTGTGCGCATGCATATAACAAAAAAATATGTTCAGTAATTTCGAATCTAAAGCCAACGGGACGCGAAATAAATTACCATGACGAATGTAATGTTTTATATTATTAAGCAATTTGGGATAAACAGACATTGCTGAATATGCAGCATTATTCCCCGGAACGCAAATTATTATGAAATGTTTCTACCGTAGAATCACGTTGCGTATGTGCGAAGGTACAAACGTAAAGAGAAGAACTAGCCGTTTTTTTTTTGTTTGTTTTTTTTCAGAACCAAGGACAGAGAAACGCATCGAAAAAGCTTTTACTCTACTGCAAAAATCAAGAGCTGGCACAAATGTCCACTAGCAAAATAGGAGTTTTTTTATAATATGACACTGGATACCAAAGAGCAAAGTGCTGTCTTAATTAGCAACATGAAAGAAGGATCTTAAAGGACCGAATGTACTAAAACACGCATTCCATTCGTGTAGTTACATTAAATCGTTCGCCAAAAAGCGGGTATGCCTAATATATGTTCTACAAATCATACAATATATTTAGTAACTTCAATGGTAGACAGTTAAGAGCATAGTAAGGCAATACTACGTGTGATGGAACTTCGCAAAAGAACTGGATTTTTAAAATTGATGTTAATATTGGACACACAGTTTCTCTAACAATCAAGTTAAAACTAAATCCAGTTGAATATGTTCAGAAACAAAACAAAAAAACAAACAAACAAAAAACAATGCAAAACTACAATTAAAGACCAGAAGTTCTGACCAGAACCTAAGTAAAGCCAAACCATATTTCAGCAACAAGTGAAAATACGTCAGTCAGAACATGAAAGCTAAACCATTTTAAGGAGAAAACTGGACAAACGCAGATGAAAAAACGAAGCACGGATGAAATACAAAACAACAAAAAGCGCACTTATTTCTAGAGTTAGAATTTTAATAAAATATATTTTATGTATTATGAAACTCAATGCGATAATATATGGACAGCTTTTTAAAAAATGAATGATAAGTTTTAATAATGGAAGAAACAAATAAATATTGATCAATATCAGGTTGCTCTTAAACCACAATCTCAAAGACAGCAGAATGGATTCCTACCTGAGGAGAGGAATCATTTAATCCGAATACATCTGAAAATTCTGTTGGACTTTTCTTCAGAGTCTGGTCAGCAGGCAGCGTGTTGTCATTGTAGGATGATACAAACTTAAAGTCA
>NW_006800725.1:102374-104354 GCF_000485575.1 Poecilia formosa | reverse complement strand
GGCTGTGTACACAGCCTCGGTAAATACGGGAGCATTATCATTAGCGTCTAGAACAGTAACGTGTATGACTACAGTCCCTGATCTCGGAGGAGATCCGCCATCTACTGCTGTTAATACAATTCTTAATTCTTGCTGCTCTTCTCGATCTAACTCTTTATCTAAAACCAGCTCACCATATTTTCTCCCAGGGCTCGTCTGAATGTTAAGCACAAAATTGGGGTTTTGCTGCAGGATGTAGCTTTGAACAGTGTTCTGGCCTATGTCAGCATCGTGCGCAGCATTAATGCGATACCTAGCTCCTTTGTCGGTTGACTCCCTGATTTCCAGCTTAATAATATCCTTTGGGAAGATCGGTTGATTGTCATTTATGTCTTGTACTTGCAGAGACAAGCGATGAAGCTCCAGAGGATTTTCCAAAAGTAACTCGTATACAATAATGCACGTTGGTTTTTCTCCACAAAGCTCCTCTCTGTCTATTCTTCCCGTGACAAATAAATTTCCGTTTTTCAGGTTAATTCCGACATACTGCTTTTCGCTTCCTTCCATTTCAACACGAGCTTTACGTGTCGCTAGTTTCCCCACGTCCAGTCCCAGATCTTGAGCGATATTTCCGATAACAGACCCATGTTTAAACTCCTCTTGGATGGAATAGGTCAGATCTCCGTGAGCGAATTGCATCAGAACAAAGAAAAAAATGATACCGTGTTGGCTTGGAAGGCGTCGTTTATTCATCATCGCAGCTCTGCTCTCCAAAAGCCACACCATTTATTAGTGACGTTTAAAATGTACTAATAACGCGCTTTTACCGCACTTGCAACGAGGTTCGGTTTTTCTAAAGAACAGAGGTTAAACGTAGTTGAGGGTGGTGTGCAAACCAGTGTAGCAACATTTAAATCCAAAGAAAGTCTACAGTGACACCGTGAGTTTAAATAATATTACAACACTTCGAAGATTTTTTTTTAATCTGACCCTATTCTGGTATCTAATCTTCTTGCAATAAAATGTTTTCCATATACCATGTTTAAATAATTTATTTTAATATTAAAAGTAAGAAAAAATATCATCACCTTGATTTGAGTTACATGGCACATATGTTTCAAAACTGAAATCATTATCAAATGTCGCTACCGCAAAAATTTATTGCACATCTGACATACTTAAACCACTAAATACATTCTTAAAACTATTTATTTTTGTTGAAGATTTTTACCAGAAAAATGCATTTCCGTGGAAATATTTACACACACCAATTACCAATTGAAAGTCTTTTTTTTATCTAATTGAAAATATTAAATTCATGCGAACATAAAACAGACAGCAAAACACTGACAATGGTCTCAGAAAGAAAAATCTATAATTTTCAATTGTAAGGGAACATTAAAAATATCTACCTAGTGTATTTCTGACAGAATTGTAGATGAAATGCATCACTTATACTAGTTGTTCTCATAATTTCTGTAGTATTTTTTTGTACAATTCCATAAATTTGACCTGAAAAACATACCAAATATGATTATTCTGCTTAATTTATTAAAATTGAGCAGATAACAGTGGAAAAAGAAGGTTTTTAACAAGATATGGTATTATTTCCACATTCATCAGCAAATGCATCGATATGAGGTGAAAAAGCTGCCAGGGCTTTATTTCAGCACCACGGACAGTTACAAAAACTGAAACACACGCACACTCAAACACACACAGACTCATGCTTATATGCACCAAAAAAGCCACCGAAAAAATGTCATAGCCATCATGTGACTCGAATGGAATTCAAATGCTGATGAGCTTAACTCTATCATGAATTGTGAAAAATACATTAAAAATTAGAGAAGTAAAACTGTTTATTATCCAACATATCTTTACTCAAAAGGTAAAACTATTCCTACCTCAGGTGATGTAATGCTATCTCCAAAGACATCTTCTAATTCTGATGGATGTTTCTTCAGAGTCTGGTCAGCAGGCAGCGTATTGTCATTGTAA
>NW_006800725.1:97292-101494 GCF_000485575.1 Poecilia formosa | reverse complement strand
TTCACTCACATATGCGCTGTAGGACTGTTCCTCAAACACAGGTGGGTTGTCATTGATGTCAGCTACAGATAACTGAATAGTTTTAGAGGAAGACAAAGGGGGGGAGCCCTCATCAGTGGCAAAGATTGTAACGTTGTAACCAGATACTAGTTCCCGGTCCAGATGTCCTGTGGTCACTAGAGAATAATAGTTCTTAATTGAAGGTTCCAACTTAAAAGGGACATTTTCCTGGATGGAGCAGCGAACCTGTCCATTATTCTCTGAATCTCTATCCTGCACATTAATGATGGCCACCTCTGTACCAGATGACACATTCTCAGGTATGGGGCTGGAGAGTGATTTTGTGTAAATCACTGGGGCATTATCATTTACATCAGTGATATCAATTATTACTTTAGAATAGGAGGTGAGTCCTAACCCGTCTTTCGCTGTCACCCTAAGTTCAAACAATGACACCGTTTCAAAATCAACTGCTCTCATCAATTTTATTTCACCTGCTTTATTGTCTATGTCAAATATTGCCTTGACTTCATCAGAAATGTGTCCAAAATCATATGTAACCTCACCATTTATTCCCTCATCTGCATCCGTTGCTCCAACTGTTAGAACAACAGTACCTATTGGAGTGTTTTCCGGCATACTGGTTTTGTAAATTGGCTGCTGGAACACAGGAACGTTATCATTTGCATCCAAGACATTTATATGAATCGTCACGGTACCTGTCCTTTGTGGTGATCCACCATCTAAAGCCGTCAAAAGAAGACTAATTTCTTTTAATTTCTCACGGTCGAGTTCTTTGCTCAAGACAAGCTCCACGGAATTTGTCCCAACACCAAGAATAAAATGTTCATTTTTCTGCAGGTTGTACGTCTGCACTGAATTTTGTCCGACATCCGCATCATGAGCGTCCTCTATTGGAAATCGAGCACCTTTCGCTGCAGATTCACTTATGTCAATTTGGATCAATTCTTTATTAAATAGCGGAGAGTTATCGTTTATATCCTGAACATGCAGATTTACCCGATGCAGCTCTAACGGATTCTCCAACATGATCTCTTGTTTCAAAACGCAGGATGCTTTGTCTCCACAAAGGCCTTCTCTGTCGAGCCTGTCAGAGATAACTAAATCTCCATTACGAATGTCGATGTCAAAATAATGTTTGTCACTTCCTTCCGTATCAATACGAGCTTTTCGAGCGGACAGCTTGCTGACCTCGAGACTCAAGTCTTTGGCGATATTGCCGACCACTGATCCTCGCCGCATCTCCTCTGGAAACGAATACCTCAAATCTCCCTCTGCCAAATGTATAGAAAGAAAAAACACGCCACAGACAAGACAATGGACTGCAGAGCTCGTGATAGCCATTCTCGTTGACTAATCCTTGTCAAAACGGAAAAAAGTTAAAGGGAAAAAAAAAGAGAATTTATGATGAAATCCTCGCAGTTCAAAATCGCATTTCTCCCTCTTCTGATCGGCTACAAAAGCCCTGCCTCACGGTCTCTGTCATAATGCTCTGAGGATACTGACAGCAAAACGTATAGTGTTAGCACACAACGACCTCTTGAGTAAGCGCGATAAATTGCTACCTGGGGTTCCGTCATGCAAAAATAAATAAATAAATAAATAAATAACTAAATAAGCATTTAATTTTACTAGCCAATATGACGCAGAAAGTGACAAGTTTAAAATACGTAAAAGCAATCCTGACTGAAAAGGTCCCTCTCTTATGCATGCTAACCTGAGCACAACTTATGTTTAAATGCTTGCCACAGAACTGCTTCAATCTAACTGTAACATGTGAACACGTTTGATGTTGCAACATCTTCTGTCCCAAAAAACACCAAAAAACACATCCGTTTCCTAAATAACTGTGAATCATTATAACATGTTATGTGAGAAATTCACTTCTGACATGATGACAAAGCCTACATAACAAATGGAAAGTTTTCGATGTCCAAAAATAACTACAAAGTCCATACACAATAAAATAAATTTAAAAAGTGATGTAAAAAAATCCAGTTTTTAGTTCGAGTGCTTTAGAAAAAAAATTATATGCTGGCAATTAAAAGAAAAAAATTCTCACTAATATCAAACTGACCTACTTTCAATAGACACAAAGACATATCCGAAATCCTTCACCAAACACAAATAACTACATTTGAAATAATTAATGGATTGCATGTTATGAAGTTAAAACTATATGGCAGAGGGACCAGGAATAAGTGTCAGAGAAAAAAGGAAAAAAAAGAGCTTAAAATGCTATAGAAGATATGACAAATAACAGAACCGCTTCATTTGAAATAGACATGACAGTGGTGATCATTCAGAAAGAATACATGTATACTTCATCTCAAGAAATAGAATAAGAATAAGTTTTACTTAAGAATAGGATTCTGACAACAATTATTTCACATTCGTGGAATTAAAACATCAAAACAACAACAATATTAAATTAACAAAATCAACAAACGATGAATGAATCTTCCTTAAAAACAATAATAAATAAAAACTAATTGGGAACACTTACCAATAAATGCATAATTTTATATTAGGCTCATGGAGATAATCAAAGTTGCTACAACAACAAAGAAATGGACATCTTTCCCACAGCTTGTTTCTCCACAAATAACTAATCAGCAACATTTATCAAGCGATGAACAATGTCATTTTCCAATGTGACCATTGAAAAAGAAAGTAAAATTTTGCTTAAACCTTTGATAAAATGCGAGTGAGATGTAAGAGTGAGATGTCTTTAAGGTGAAAAAACATTTAAGTAAACATGTTATTAGCACCGAGAGGAATAATTATTTCCAAGCACATCAGTAAACTCTGTTGAACTTTTTTCAGAGTTTGTTCAGCAGGCTGTGTGTTGTCACAGTAGGATGATACAAACTTTAAGTCAATGGGTCGGGATCCTACTGTCACATATGCATCGTAGCGCTTCTCCCGCGAGTCGCGCTAAGATGCAATATGATGTAAACCTCTTGAAAAAGACAAAGCTACATCATGAGACACAAAGCTGAAGAAGCATATCTATCATTTTAAGAAGAGCAGAAGCTTGTCGTTCAGAACAAAAAAAGGAAAATGATGATAAGCACGTTTCATAAAGGGACACATTTTACAGAAACAAATCCACAAGCTGTTGACAATGCAGAGTAAATGGTAGAAAAATAGAAGCAATATATATAATATACTTAGATATAATATTTTAAACAGACCTTTCAGCTTTGGAATATGGTCTATGAAAGAACAGTAGTAAAAGTATTTTCAGAGAAAATTACATCAAGAATGATTACAGAAAAACTTTAATAATACCCATGGAAAAATGTGATTAAAATGTAGTTCAATCACTTGGATAACAACAGAATATTTAGGCCTACCTCTGGAGATTCCTCTGATTGACCAAACATATCAGCAAATTCAGTTGGACTTTTCTTCAGAGTTTGGTCAGCAGGCAGCGTGTTGTCATTGTAAGATGATACAAACTTAAAGTCACTGGTTCTAGATCCTGTTGTCAGGTAGGCATCATAATTATAGGTGCTGCGTAAAGTTCCTGTGCCGTCAACATCTGAGTAATTTGGAGGTAGATAAGCTCCTGGTATGGCTACTGCTCCATCAAACAACAATCTGGGCTTTCTCCTCCGACAAAATCTCACACCCAGGATGATGATGATAAAAGTCAGAAAAAAGGTAGATACAGAAACCAGCGCAATGATCAGATATGAGGTCAACTTGGTGTTTTCATCATATGAAATATCTTTAAATTCTGGCACCTCAGCCAGGTTGTCAGAAATAAGTAAATAAATGGCACAGGTGGCAGATAAAGAGGGCTGTCCATTATCTTTCACTGCAACAATCAGGTTCTGTTTCATGCTGTCAGATTCGGAAATGTCCCGCTGTGTCCTGATCTCTCCACTGTGTAGGTCAATACTGAAAAGTCCAGGATCTGTGGCTTTGACTATATGATACAAAAGCCAGGCATTCTGTCCAGAGTCTGCGTCCACTGCTATCACTTTGGACACCAGAGATCCTCCATGTGCAGCTTTGGGGACTAACTCAGTCATGAAGGAGCTGCCTTCTGCGGCGGGGTACAGTATCTGAGGAGACTTGTCATTCACATCAGATATGAACACACTGACAGTCACGTTGCTGCTAAGAGGAGGAGAACCATTGTCTCTGGCTATCACTTGGACTTTAAAACT
>NW_006800725.1:95407-97012 GCF_000485575.1 Poecilia formosa | reverse complement strand
AGACAACTGAATAGTTTTAGAGGAGGAAAGTGGTGGAGAGCCCTCATCAGTGGCAATTATTGTAATGTTGTAATCAGATACTAGTTGACGGTCTAGCTGCCCTATTGTCACCAGAGAATAGTAGCTTTTAATAGAAGGAACTAATTTAAAAGGGACATCTTCTTGAATGGAGCAGTGGATCTGTCCATTCTTATTAGAGTCTCTGTCCTGAACGTTAATGATGCCCACCTCTGTACCCGGTACTGTATTTTCTGGGACAGGGTTTTTAAGCGATTTTATTAACGTTAGTGGAATGTTGTCATTGACATCTGTGACGTCAATTATTAATGTGGACGAAGAAACTAAACCAGGGCCATCCTTGGCAGTAATTTGCATTTCATAGGATGGTTTTGCTTCATAATCTAGTGTTCCAGTAAGCTTAACATCGCCAGTTATTGGATCAAGAGAAAATACGTTATTGTCGTCAGAAATGTGATCAAAATCATATGTCACTTCTCCATTTACTCCATCATCGGCATCTTTTGCGGTTACTTTAACCACTACAGTATCTAATGGAGAGTTTTCAGGCAGACTGGCTCTATAAACGGCCTCGGTGAACACTGGGGCGTTATCATTAGCGTCCAGCACAGTAACATGAACAACTGCAGTACCTGATCTCCGAGGAGCGCCTCCGTCTGTTCCTACAAGCACAATTGTTAGCGTCTGCGTTTGTTCTCTGTCCAACTCTTTGTCTAAAACTAACTCACTGTATTTTCCTCCACCACTTTTAGAAATAACATTGAGTCTGAAGTGTTCGTTCTTCCCAATACTGTATTCCTGAACGGCGTTTATTCCGATGTCTGCATCATGGGCCTCTTCCAAGCGATAACGACTTCCCTTCGCTGCGGATTCACTGATTTCAAAATGGATATCCTTCTTTTTAAATTGTGGTGAATTGTCATTAATATCTTGGATGTTAAGCATAATACGACGGAGCTCTAATGGCTCTTCTAAAACGAGCTCTTGTGTTAAAACACACGAAGACTTCTTTCCACAAAGCCCCTCTCTGTCAATCCTGTCTGCAACAATTATGTCTCCGGTGCTCAGATTAACGTCACAATACCGTTTGCCGTTCCCGTCAGCTTCTACACGAGCCTTTCGAGCAGCCAGTTTGCTCACTTCAAGACCCATTTCTTTCGCTAAATTTCCAATAACTGAGCCCCGCTCCATCTCCTCGGGAAAAGTGTAGGACCCATCTCCAAAAGCGGTTTGCGGAATGTGCAAAAATATCCCAAGAAAGGAGATCAGGCAACGGGCTAAAAATGCTTTGTTCTCCATCGTCCATTCATTCACCCATTAATCCAAGAAGCAAAGGCTGGAAGTACAAAAAACAACAAAGGACAAGAAGATTTTTCGAAAATGTATGTGGACCTTTCTTAAATGTGATATTTCGTGGTTTAGTTAGCGGAAGGTCTGCAGTCAGTTTGAAATGAAAGGTTGTACAGCGATATAGGAAGGGTTTAGCAAGTAAATCTGAAGGAGAGCGACACCGTGTGTAAAATTCTAGCATTACATAAAATTGATTATTTCCTGGAAATGGAACGTAAGTCGCATACAGACAAAAAA
>NW_006800725.1:91144-94147 GCF_000485575.1 Poecilia formosa | reverse complement strand
CGTTCACCTCACCAGGTAACAGAGAATAAATCACTGTACCGTTTTGTCTCCAGTCAGGATCTCGAGCAGAAATGGAGCATAAAGTGGATCCAGGTTTGTTATTTTCACTCACATATGCGCTGTAGGACTGTTCCACAAACACAGGTGGGTTGTCATTGATGTCAGCTACAGATAACTGAATAGCTTTAGAGGAAGACAGAGGTGGAGAGCCCTGATCAGTTGCAGTGATTGTAATGTTGTAATCAGACACTAATTCACGGTCCAGTTGTCCTGTGGTCACCAATGAATAATAGTTTTTAATCGATGGAACCAATTTAAAAGGGACGTTTTGCTCGATAGAGCAGCGAACCTGTCCATTAATATCAGAATCTCTGTCCTGTACATTAATTATCCCCACCTCTGTTCCAGGTGACACGCTTTCTGTCACGGGATTCGTCAGAGATTTCACATAAATAACAGGGCTGTTGTCATTCACGTCAGTAATCTCAATAATTACTTTAGAATCAGATGAAAGTCCATAGCCATCTTTTGCGTTGATGCGCATTTCATATTTAGAATCACTCTCGAAATCAAGACTCCCAATGACTTTTACTTCCCCCGTTTTGTTATTTAGTGTAAAAACCCTTTTAGCTCTTTCTGGGATGCGGCTAAATTCATACGTAACGTCCCCATTTACACCCTCATCTGCATCTTTAGCTTTAACAGTCACCGCGACAGAATCATGGGGCGCATTTTCAGGAAGACTTGCTCTGTAAACTGCCTGATCAAAAACGGGTGCGTTATCATTAGCATCAAGAACAGTGACGTGTATATTTACGGTCCCTGACCTCCGTGGATTTCCATCATCAACAGCAATAATGGTGAAATTCAACTCACGCTCCTTTTCACGATCTAACTCTTTGTCTAAAACTAGCTCGATGGTTTTGGATCCATCTGTATCTTCTCTAACTGATAAAACAAAATGTTCATTTGTTTGCAAACTGTATTGCTTTACCGTATTCTGTCCGATATCCGCGTCATGGGCTTCATTAACACGAAACCGCGCTCCCTTAGCAGCTGATTCCCTTATTTCTAGTTTAACTGCATCTTTAGGAAAAACTGGGGAATTGTCGTTCACGTCTTGAACGTGCAGAGAAATCCGATGCAGCTCCAAGGGGCTTTCTAAAACCAATTCATATTTCAGCAAGCATGAAGTCTTCTCGCCGCACAGCTCCTCTCTGTCAATCCTTTCCTTTATGATAAAATTCCCCGTTCTTAGATCAAGATCACAGAAATGCTGATTGGCGTCTTCAGTATCGATCCGAGCTTTTCGAGTGGACATTTTTGCCACTTCCAGTCCGAGGTCTTTAGCGATATTTCCGACAATAGAACCAGGCCTCATCTCCTCTGGAACGGAATAGCTCAGGTCTGCAGCAGATAATTTTATGTAAAAAGCAAAACCTGACATGATACTCAAGAACAAATGTCCACTGAAGCCCATGGTTTCAATTCAACTTTGACACAAAGAAAAGCCGCCTTTCTTCGAAAAAAAAATAAACAGGATATTTGTAAAAAGCAGGTAGGTGAAGGAAGCTCTTGGAACAATGGAGATTCTGGTTTTAAATCATGAATGCGATATTGTTATGGGTGGAGAACGAAGACTATCTGCAAGCCAATAGCGACTCCACGAGTAGATACTGGACATTACAAACGCAAGAAAACGAAATGAGTCTGAAATTCCCAATTTCACAAGAAAGACTGCATAAAAAAAAACGTATACGTTAAATCAAAATTAAAATAATTCCTCAGATATTTTCCATCTAATATCGGCGGCAAAAAAAATTAATTCAGCACCACGGAAAGCAGGTACTGTACCCCAACCCCTTCACAAACTCTCTCTCACCACTCTCCTCAAAAAAGGGAATACATAAATAAATAACTGCTCCAAAGTTTTCACTTTAAGGAAGCAAGCAGTTATTTGTCCTTTTTTTTGTTTGTCTGTTTTTTTTGACATAAGCTTAAAATTTGGTGAAATTTTGTATAACATAATATCACAAGGATTTGAGATCATGGGAAAATGAAAAAAGAACTCCCAGAGCCAGCAAATATGTGTTTAAAAAGCTGATGCATTTTTTACAATGAAATTTGAAGTGTATCAGGCCGACAGGAAAGTGATTAAATGTCGTCGGGAATTAATAATCCGTTACTATGTTAGTCGACAATATGGAATACAACACCAGCAGTCAGAATATTTTTTTGCAGAACTCTAAGTTACAATGCGCTGACTCAATTCAAAATTGAAAAAACAAAAAAGATTCTGGATGATATGACAACACAAAAAAATAAAATACATTAGTTTCCTACCTCTTCAGGTGTCTCCAGGCCTTCAAACGGATCAATAAACTTTGTCGGACTTTTCCTCAGAGTCTGGTCAGCAGGCAGCGTGTTGTCATTGTAAGATGAAACAAACTTAAAGTCACTGGTTCTAGATCCTGTTGTCAGGTAGGCATCATAATTGTAGGTGCTGCGTAAAGTTCCTGTGCCATCCACATCTGCGTAATTTGGGGGAAGATAAGCTCCGGGAATGGCTACAGCTCCATCAAACAACAGTCTGGGCTTTCTTCTGCGACAAAACCTCACACCAAGGATGATGATGATGAAGGTCAGAAAGAAGGTGGACACAGAAACCAACGCAACGATCAAATAAGAAGTCAACTTAGAGTTGTTCTCATCATAAGAAATGTCTTTCAGTTCTGGCACCTCAGCCAAGTTATCAGAAATAAGTAAATACATGGAACAGGTGGCAGACAGAGAGGGCTGTCCATTGTCTTTCACTGCAACAATCAGGTTCTGTTTCATGCTGTCAGATTCTGAAATGTCCCGCTGTGTCCTGATTTCTCCACTGTGTAGATCAATACTGAAAAGTCCAGGATCTGTGGCTTTGACTATATGATACGAGAGCCAGGCATTCTTTCCAGAGTCTTCGTCCACTTCTATTACTTTGGAGACCAGAGATCCTCCATG
>NW_006800725.1:87291-90636 GCF_000485575.1 Poecilia formosa | reverse complement strand
TAGTTTTCAATGGAAGGCACCAACTTAAAAGGAACGTTTTGTTGGATGGAGCAGCGGACCTGTCCATTTTTATCAGAGTCTCTGTCCTGAACGTTCATGATGCCCACCTCTGTACCAGGTGACACGTTTTCAGGTATTGCGTTGGAGAGAGATTTCATGTAAATTTCTGGTGCATTATCGTTTCCGTCGATAACATCAATTAACACTTCAGCATGTGAGTTCAGTCCTAATCCATCTTTAGCTTTAACTCTTATTTCAAAAGAATGTCTTTCTTCATAGTCAATTGTTCCCATCACTGTTATTTCTCCCGTTCTGGAATCAATCGAAAACAAATTCGCCACGTCCTCAGTCATGTGGCCAAATTGATAAGTGACATCTCCATTGACTCCTTCATCTGCATCTGTGGCGCTAACAGAAACCACTATTGTTTTTAAGGGCGCGTTTTCAGGCACAGTTGCCTTATAAACTGCCCGAGGAAACACTGGGGCGTTATCATTAGCATCCAGCACTGTTACATGTATGACCACAGTACCTGATTTCTGAGGAGATCCGCCATCTAAAGCTGTTAGAAGTAAATTGATTTCTTTTTGTTTCTCCCGATCAAGTTTATTCTCCAGCGTCAGTTCAACCTTGCTGCCATCTGCAGCAAGAATAAAATTGTCATTCGTTTGAAGTATGTATCTTTGCACTCCATTTGAACCTATATCAGCGTCATGGGCCTCCTCTATAGAAAAACTGTATCCTTTCTCTGCCGATTCCCTTATTTCCATTTCGATCATTTTTTCGTTAAAGTGCGGCGAATTGTCGTTCACATCTTGTATATGAAGGCTTAAACGATGAAGCTCCAGCGGGTTTTCCAACACCAGACCTGCTTTTAGAACACACGCAGATTTTTTGCCGCAAAGGATTTCTCTGTCTATCCTTTCCGACAAAATCAAATCCCCGGTGTTCATTGCAATATCACAGTAGCGCTTCCGAGTGCCTTCAAAGTCAACACGGGCTTGTCGAGACGCTAAGGTCCGCAGATCAACGCCCAGATCCTTTGCTACATTTCCAACAACAGATCCTCGTTTCATCTCTTCTGGAATAGAATAGCTCAGATCCCCACGTACCTCATGCGGCGCTTCAAAAAATAAAGCAAAGCACAAAATCAGGCCGAGTCTTGGGAATCCTTTGTCTCTCATCTTGATTAAAAATGCGTTTTGATCGTTGTTGAAGCACACCATAGCGAATGTTTCAAAAACACCATTAAAACACAAAGTAATAAAACGCATATAGTCACGGATAACAGTTCAATATGGCCACTATATTCTAACATTTCCTTTGTAAAAATGCAAACTGAACACCCATTCATCTGTGGGTGGAGTGGCCCGAGATAATTTTCCGACAGCCAAGAGCGACATCTTCAGTCCTGTTGTTTTCACACCATGGCTCTTAGCAAAACCACACATAAATGCTTATACATATATAAAAACCGAGATCTATTTTCTTTTTTTCCCCTGTTTTTATTGAAACTAAATACGCACAGCTTACCTTCAAAGGAGCCAAAAGATACAACGGATATGTCTTTAAACTTAAGCTATTTGCAGTTTTGCTTCAGATGTATTGCATGTTTTTTCCGTGGTTAAATTAATAGAACTTCTTTGATTTCTCATAAAAATAAGGTTATCAGACTGGGTTATCCATAAAAAAGTAAAATAAATCTGAAATATTTAAGGTTCAGAGCAACTGCTGAATGTAGACCATGTAATTTTGCCCTAAGAGGCACGTAAAACGGTACCATAGATATGAAGTGATATGTCGACGGAGAGAGAGGGAGAAGAAAAGAGGAAGAGAGGGAGAGAGATAGCGAGAGTCCTGCTCATCATTTATGTTCATTCACATCACTAAAAGCATCTTATTTGTAATTTAGAACTTTATTATTATTATTATTATTTTTAATTAAATCTATTTGTAAATCTCAGCATGAAAGAGAATGTTAAGTTTGTGCCCTGAATGCAACAAAATGTGCTCTTAACTCTTAAGATAAAAAAAACAAACGAATAATTAAACGGTGTAGAAGTAGAGACAATTCAACAGAAACCCAAATAAAACATTTTGAGCAACATGACAAAAGCAATTGAAAATATAGAAACATACATAAAACTGTAGACAAATATTGGTATTTATGTACAAAAACATTTGCAATGTGCTGAACGAAATAAGAAAAAAATATTTTAATGTGACATAATGAATCAAAGGTTGAACAAGTCGTCCTGAGAATTTCAATTATGTTCTGAGAAATGCAAGTGACTGAGAAAAACTATAAAGAGTAATGTAAAGCAAATAATTTAAAAAGTGTCTGGAAAAAATGACCATTATAAAGAGTCAGAGTCACAGTAGTTCAAATCCTTCTCACAGGAAAACCACTAAACTTAAACTTCCTGGCAATTAAGGTAAGCGAGGCCTGATCACACGCATTTTGCCTCACTGATGAGTCCTTTGGTGTCAGTCTGACTGACGTTGAACTCTTTTTTTTTCCCAAAAGGGATCAAAATATACTTTCCACCTGATGTCTTTAAGGCCTCAGTTAATTATGTTATAATAATAAAACACGGGAATAAAAGACCTGATGATTTTTGAGAACATGAACATAAAGTGTAGGGTTTAATAGATTTCTAAAGATTAATACAAAAAACAATAGTAGCAAGATATGATAAAGGGGTTTGTCGAACTATTGGGGAAAATAGCAAATGCAAATAATTGACTGTGGCAGTTAGTCATTGCCGCAAGGTTAATATACTTTTGTGGTGAAGATGTTGAGAAACTTATGTGCCAAACAAACACAATAAATCACAGAAAAAAAAGAACTAATCACTGAGAAAGACATTAAAAAGACTCAAGATAGATACTCATTTGGGGGGGGGAATGAAAGTCCTACCTCAATGGATGTCTCCAGAGTTAAGAAGGGATCCTCAAAGTCTGTTGGACTTTTCTTCAGAGTCTGGTCAGCAGGCAGCGTGTTGTCATTGTAAGATGATATAAACTTAAAGTCACTGGTTCTAGATCCTGTTGTCAGATAAGCGTCGTAATTGTAAGTGCTGTGTAAAGTCCCTGTGCCATCCATATCTGAGTAATTAGGAGGAAGATAAGCTCCTGGGATGGCTACTGCTCCATCAAACAGCAGTCTGGGCTTTCTCCTGCGACAAAACCTCACACCGAGGATGATGATGATGAAGGTCAGAAAGAAGGTGGACACAGAAACCAGCGCGATGATCAGGTAACAAGTCAGCTTGGAGTTCTTCTCATCATAAGAAATGTCTTTCCGTTCTGGCACTTCAGCCAAGTTATCAGAAATAAGTAAAT
>NW_006800725.1:83352-86708 GCF_000485575.1 Poecilia formosa | reverse complement strand
CTGTACCGTTTTGTCTCCAGTCAGGATCTCTAGCAGTAACGGAACATAAAGAGGATCCAGGTTTGTTATTTTCACTCACATATGCGCTGTAGGACTGTTCCTCAAACACAGGTGGGTTGTCATTGATGTCACCTACAGATAACTGAATAGTTTTAGAGGAAGACAGAGGTGGAGAGCCCTCATCAGTGGCAGTGATTGTAATGTTGTAATTAGATACTAGTTCACGGTCCAATTGCCCTGTGGTCACTAAAGAATAATAATTTTTAATAGAAGGCACTAATTTAAAAGGGACGGTTTGCTGGATGGAGCAGCGGACCTGTCCATTATTCTCGGAATCTCTGTCATGAACGTTAATGACTCCCACGTCTGTACCAGGTGACACGTTCTCAGGTATGAGGTTGGACAGCCATTTTAGATAAATGGCTGGTGAATTATCATTCGAATCTATAACATCTATTAACACTTTCGCATATGACGTTAGTCTTAATCCATCTTTGGCTTCAACGCTCATTTCAAAAGAATTATTTTCTTCATAGTCAATCACGCCTGTTAATTTAATCTGCCCCGTTTTTGGATCAATAGAAAATAAACTGACTTCATCCTCAGATATGTGTCCAATCTTATATGTTACATCTCCGTTCACACCTTCATCAGCATCAGTAGCATTTACAGTAATTATTAGAGTTTCGGGCGGCGAGTTTTCAGGCACACTTGCTTTATAAACGGCCTGAGAAAACACAGGGACGTTATCATTAGCATCCAGCACTGTAACATGTATGACTACAGTACCTGATTTCTGTGGAGATCCGCCATCTATAGCTGTTAGAAGCAAACTTGTTTCCTTTTGTTTCTCTCGATCAAGCTTGTTCTCCAGAGCCAATTCAACTTTATTGTTTTCAACAGCAAGAATAAATTTTTCGTTAGTTTCGAGGATGTATCTCTGTACATCGTTTTGACCTATATCTGCATCATGGGCGACTCCAATAGAAAAGCGGCTACCCTTCTCGGCCGACTCGTGAATTTCCATTTCAATAAAATTTTCACTAAATTTTGGCGAGTTATCATTTACATCTAGTACATGAAGACTGACGCGATGAAGCTCTAGAGGATTTTCTAACACCAGGTCGATCGTCACTACACAGGAGGGTTTCTTACCGCAAAGGCTTTCTCTGTCAATTCTGTCCGACGTGATTAAATCCCCGGTGTTCTTATTAACGTCACAGAAACGTTTACGAGCCCCTTCGATATCTACACGAGCCTTTCGAGAAGAAAATGTTCCAAGATTAAGTCCGAGGTCTTTGGCAATATTTCCAATAACAGATCCACGTTTCATCTCCTCCGGAAAAGAATAGCTCAGATCTCCTCGAACAAGAGGCATTGTGACAATTATGGCAACAAAGCAGATGATAAGAAATAGCGCAGAAAATCTTTTGTGTCGCATCTTCCGTGCAAATAGTCCTCAGCTAAAGACAGAAAATATACTACAGAGCGAAAAAAGAACACTGCATTGACAACAAGATGTTTGGATCCACTAAAACTATGCAGAACGCTAAATGTTCAAGTCTTTAACCGCTTATGCATCAAAGCTCTATCTGCTGTCTATGCACTAATGGGTGGAGTGGCAACGATGAAATTGTTTTGGATGAGCCGACAGCGACACCGTGAGTTATTTTTAAGTGTTAGAACTTTTCACTCTAAGCTCTCTAAATACAGCCTTTAATTAGCTGGTTCACGTTACGCAATTCAAACAATTTCAATATATTTCACAATGGAAAGGTTGAGAAAAGCAAAACCTTATATGTTAGAGAAAAGTTGGAAATGAACTTTACTATTTATTGTACTAGGATTATTATTTAACTTTATTATCATGATTACTAATGGAAATAAAAATTATAATGACACTACTACTAAATAAAGAATAATAAAAACCTAAATAAGATTATATGTTTATGACAGAAATGATTCAGCACCACGGACAGGTACTTTCACAAAAGTCAAGATGGTAGAAATGTAGTAAATATTATGCTGACAGCAAAGATTTCAATGCAAAGCAAAATAATTATATTCAAGACAGTAACTCAAAATATGACTTTATCAGCTATCTGATACAGTCATATTTTGACTTTATCAGAGAGTCATATTCCTCTCCCACTCCCTCCCTCCTCTGAAGTGGAAATTAAACTTCAAATGCATTGGTGAAATTTTGTATAAAATTATATCACAAGTATATGAGACCAAAATAAAATGAGAAAAGAACTCCCAGAATCATCAAATTTGTGTTTCAACAATCTGATGCAATTTTCACAATAAAAAATGAAGTGTATCCAGCAGATAGGAAAGTGATTGAATGTTGTCATGAAATAAATAAACATTACTACGTTAGTCGATAATCTTGAATACAATACCAGCAGTTAGAATAGTTTTTGAAAAACCCTAAGTTACAATGTGCTAACTCATTTCAAAATTTCAGGAAAAAAAACAAAAAAAGATTGTGAATAATATAAAAACAGAAAAACTAAAATACATTAGTTTCCTACCTCTTCAGGTGTCTTCAATCCTTCAAAAGGATCAATAAACTTTGTCGGACTTTTCCTCAGAGTCTGGTCAGCAGGCAGCGTGTTGTCATTGTAAGATGATACAAACTTAAAGTCACTGGTTCTAGAGCCTGTTGTCAGGTAGGCATCATAATTGTAGTTGCTGTGTAAAGTCCCTGTACCATCAACATCTGCGTAATTTGGGGGAAGAAAAGCTCCTGGTATGGCTACTGCTCCATCAAACAACAATCTGGGCTTTCTCCTGCGACAAAACCTCACACCCAGGATGATGATGATGAAGGTCAGAAAGAAAGTGGACACAGAAACCAGCGCAATGATCAGATAAGAGGTCAACTTGGAGTTCTTCTCATCATAAGAAATGTCTTTTAGTTCTGGCACTTCAGCCAAGTTATCAGAAATAAGTAAATACATGGAACAGGTAGCAGAGAGAGAGGGCTGTCCATTATCTTTCACTGCAACAATCAGGTTCTGTTTCATGCTGTCAGATTCTGAAATGTCCCGCTGTATCTGCAGTTCTCCGCTGTGTAGATCAATACTGAAAAGCCCAGGATCTGTGGCTTTGACAATATGATACGAAAGCCAGGCGTTCTGTCCAGAGTCTGCGTCCACTGCTATCACTTTGGACACCAGAGACCCTCCATGTGCAGTTCTGGGGACTAACTCGGTCATGAAGGAGCTTCCCTCTGGGGCAGGATATAGTATTTGAGGAGAGTTATCATTCACATCAGATACGAATACACTGACAGTCACATTGCTGCTGAGAGGAGGAGAACCATTGTCTCTGGCCATCACTTGGACTTT
>NW_006800725.1:44549-82842 GCF_000485575.1 Poecilia formosa | reverse complement strand
TCTCTGTCCTGGATGTTAATAACGCCCACCTCTGTACCAGGTGACACGTTTTCTTGTGTGGGATTGGAAAGGGTTTTGACATAAATAGCAGGTGCATTATCATTGACATCGGTAACCTCTATTAATACTTTAGCATATGAAGTTAGTCCTAATCCATCTTTTGCTTGTATCCTAATTTCAAAAGAATTATTGTCTTCAAAGTCTATCTCGCCAGTTACTTTAATTTGTCCCATCTTTGGATCAATAGAAAATAAACTGACATCAATCCCAGATACGTGTCCAAATTGATATGTTACATCTCCGTTCACTCCTTCATCGGCATCAGTAGCATTTACAGTAATTACCAGTGTCTCTGGTGGAGAGTTTTCAGGCACACTTGCTTTATATACAGCCTGACAAAACACTGGGGCGTTATCATTAGCATCTAGCACTGTAACATGTATTACTACAGTACCTGATTTTTGTGGAGATCCGCCATCTATAGCTGTTAAAAGCAAACTTAACTCTCTTTTTTTTTCGCGATCAAGTTTATTCTCGAGTACTAATTCAACGTTATTGCTGTCAACCGCGAGAACAAAATGATCGTTCTTTTGTAATACGTATCTTTGTACAGTATTTTGACCTACATCTGCGTCATGGGCCTCTTCGATAGAGAAGTGGTTACCTCTTTCAGCTGACTCACTTATTTCCATTTCGATTAAATTTTCTCTAAATTGTGGCGAATTATCATTTACATCTACTACATGAAGACTGACACGATGAAGCTCCAGAGGATTTTCTAACACCAGGTCGATCGTCACTACACAGGAGGGTTTCTTACCGCAAAGGTTTTCTCTGTCAATTTTCTCCGAGGTGATTAAATCCCCGGTGTTCGTATTAACGTCACAGAACCGTTTACGAGCCCCTGCAATATCTACACGAGCCTTTCGGGAAGAAAATGTTCCAAGATTAAGTCCGAGGTCCTTGGCAATATTTCCAATAACAGATCCACGTTTCATCTCCTCCGGAAAAGAATAGCTCAGATCTCCTCGAACAAGAGGCATTGTGACAATTATGGCAACAAAGCAGATGATCAGAAATAGCGCAGAAAATCTTTTGTCTCCCATCCTCCGCATTAATGGTCCCCAGGTAACATCAGAAACAATTCTACCGTGCGAAAAAGAACATTGTATTGGAAATAAGATGAGGAATACACTAAAAGTAGACAGTACCCTCAATGTTCAAGAGTTAGTAGCTTCTGCATCAAGGCTTTGTCTGTTTTTTATGCACTAATGGGTGGAGTGCCAACGATTATGCTGTTTTGGATGAGCCAACAGCGACACCGAGAGTTATTTTTGAATGATACAATTTTTCAAAGTTTTCTTAGTCAAAAAATAATGCGCCATTTAATGCTATGGTTTACATTGAAAATCTTTAATGTATTTCACTACAGGTTACACTGGAAATTTAACAAAAAGGGAACCTGAGAAGATAGGTAAAAACGATATTAACTTTAAGAAATTACCTAAGTTAAAATGGTAATGCAGTTATATTATATTATATTATATTATATTATATTATATTATATTATATTATATTATATTATGTCTTGTGGTATGAGGAAACCTATACGATAAGCAGGTTTTTCCGTATGTTTTAAGACAAAAATTTAAAGACCCTACCACACTCTGGTCTATTATGTTCTGTAAAAAAAAAAAAATTAAAAAATAAATAAATAAAAAATAACAAACTAGAAATGACTTTAGGTGCTGTTGTCGGGAAACTGTTTCGGATTGTTTCAGAAACCACGGAAATTTTCTATGACAAAAGGGAAGATTGAAGAAATATACCATATTGTGGCACCAATGTACTCAACGTCGAAAAAAAGCTATTCAAGACAGTATCTTAAAATAAGACTACAAGCTTTTTGAATTCAAATTCCACCTCATTGTGGAGCGGTAATGACATTTAAACTTAATATGTGACCGGATGTGCGAACAGAATAGAAAGAAAAAAGACAACTCTCAGAGGCACCAAAAACTTGTTAAATAAATCTAAGATGTTTTGCAATAAAGCTGGTGGCCTATAAGAGCTACAGGAGTTTTACTGAATAAGGTCATAAAATATTGAACCGACAGTATGTTAGTCGACAATGCTGATTAAAACACAAGTGGCACTTTTGCAACAACAACAACAAAAAAAAAAAAAAAACGCAAGTTACATAGCACCTATAACATTATAATTTGAATTTAAAAACTACATATGGTGACTGATATACAAATAACACGACACAAAAAAATCCCAAAAATACAAATTAGTTTCCTACCTCTTCAGGTGTCTCTAGTCCTTCAAAGGGATCGGTAAACTTTGACGGACTTTTCCTGAAAGTCTGGTCAGCGGGCAAAGTGTTGTCATTGTAAGATGATACAAACTTAAAGTCACTGGTTCTAGAGCCAGTTGTCAGCTAGGCATCATAATTGTAGGTGCTGCGTAAAGTTCCTGTACCATCAACATCTGCATAATTAGGTGGGAGATAAGCTCCTGGGATGGCCACGGCTCCATCAAACAACAGTCTGGGCTTTCTCCTGCGACAAAACCTCACACCGAGGATGATGATGATGAAGGTCAGAAAGAAAGTGGACACAGAAACCAGTGCAATGATCAGATAAGAGGTCAACTTGGAGTTCTTCTCATCATAAGAAATGTCTTTCAGTTCTGGCACTTCAGCCAAGTTATCAGAAATGAGTAAATACATGGAACATGTGGCAGACAGAGAGGGCTGTCCATTATCTTTCACTGCAACAATCAGGTTTTGTTTCATGCTGTCAGATTCTGAAATGTCCCGCTGTGTCCTGATCTCGCCACTGTGAATATCAATACTGAAAAGTCCAGGATCTGTGGCTTTGACAATATGATATGAAAGCCAGGCGTTCTGTCCAGAGTCTGCGTCCACTGCAATCACTTTGGACACCAGAGATCCTCCATGTGCAGCTTTAGGGACTAACTCAGTCATGAAGGAGCTGCCCTCTGGGGCCGGGTACAGGATCTGAGGAGAGTTATCATTCACATCTGATATGAAGACACTGACAGTCACGTTGCTGCTGAGAGGAGGAGAACCATTGTCTCTGGCCATCACTTGGACTTTAAAACTCCTGAATTGTTCATAGTCAAATGACCTCACAGCGTGGATCACTCCTGTGTCTCCATTAACAGATAGATAGGAGGACACCGAGGCACCGTTCACCTCACCAGGTAACAGAGAATAAATCACTGTACCGTTTTGTCTCCAGTCAGGATCTCGAGCAGTGACGGAGCATAAAGTTGAGCCAGGTTTGTTATTTTCACTCACATATGCGCTGTAGGACTGTTCTTCAAACACAGGTGGGTTGTCGTTGATGTCAGCTACAGACAACTGAATAGTTTTAGAGGAAGACAGAGGTGGAGAGCCCTCATCAGTGGCAGTGATTGTAATGTTGTAATCAGATACTAGTTCACGGTCCAGGTGTCCTGTGGTCACTAGAGAATGATAGTTTTTAATAGAAGGAATCAATTTAAAAGGGACATTTTGCTGGATGGAGCAGCGGACCTGTCCATTTTTCTCAGAGTCTCTATCTTGAACATTAATGATTCCCACCTCTGTACCAGGTGGTATACTTTCAGGTGTGTTGCTGGACATGGAGTTTAGATAAATAGCTGGTGTATTATCATTCACATCGATAACGTCTATTAACACTTTAGCATATGATGTCAGTCCTAAGCCATCTTTGGCTTCAACGTTAATGTCAAATAAAATTGTTTCTTCAAAGTCGATAACACCCGTTACTTTCATTTGTCCAGTTTTTGGATCAAGCGAAAATATATCTAGATTTTCTTCAGACACATGTCCAAAGTCATAAATCACATCTCCGTTCACTCCTTCATCTGCATCAGTAGCACTAACAGTAATCACCAGTGTTTCTGGTGGTGCGTTTTCCTGCACCCTTGCTTTATAAACAGCCTGAGTAAACACTGGGGCGTTATCATTAGCATCTAGCACTGTAACATGTATGACCACAGTACCCGATCTCTGGGGAGATCCGCCATCTATAGCTGTTAGAAGCAAATTAATTTCCTTTTGTTTCTCTCGATCGAGATTATTTTCCAATTGTAGCTGAACCCTTTTACTATCCGCTGAAAGTATAAAATTATCATTCTTTTCAAGTACGTATCTTTGAACGTCGTTTTGACCCATGTCCGCATCATGGGCCTCCTCGATCGCGAAGCGGCTCCCTTTTTCTGCAGATTCCCTTATTTCCATTTCGATTAAATTCTTTTTGAATTTAGGCGGATTATCATTCACATCTTGTACATGAAGACTGACTCGATGAAGCTCCAAAGGATTTTCTAACACCAGGTCGATTTTCACGACACACGAGGGTTTCTTACCACAAAGGCTTTCTCTGTCAATTCTGTCCGATGTGATTAAATCCCCGGTGTTCATATTAATGTCACAGCAGCGTTTCCGAGTCCCTTCAATATCCACACGGGCCTTTCGAGAAGATAATGTATTGAGATCAACTCCAAGATCCTTGGCAACATTTCCAACAATGAATCCTAGTTTCATCTCTTCTGGAAAAGAATAGCTCAGGTCTCCTTGGACGAGATGTCTTGTTCCAAAAAGGGAAACAAAGAGGTGGATCAGAACAAGCACCCGAAACCGTTCGTGTTTCGGGTGCATCATCGTAAAACAATGCGTTTGCAGGCGTTTGTAGAAATGCTTTAAAAATTGACCAAATTATCGCTCAGCACGAAACACAATGAAAAGCACAATCTTCCACATCTTAGTAAAGCTATGACAGTAGGTGGAGAAATGTGCTCCACTTGTATGTTAGCCCACAGCGGCACCGTGAGTCGGTTTTCATTATTTACACCTTAATATTTTCCCCTCAATGTCAAAAACTCCATCCTCAAAACAAACAAACAAAAAAGACACAAACTAGACACAGAATGCAAAAAACAATTGTTCGTGTGCATAAAGTCAGGTAAACGTATTAAAAATGTTTCCCAAGTTTTCAGTGAGACCGAAGTGCAAACAATTTCCCCGCGACACTTTCAGGCTTAAAAGTGGTCGTTTCAGTACCACGGACAGAGAGCGCTAATGCTCACGTTACAGGAAGATTTCATCTCAAAGCCTACATAACAGAACTGAACAAAATTCCACGATAAATTAACCAAAAGTATACAAACACATAAATATATGTAACTGCGTTAAATATAAAATATTTAGCAAACATGCAAATGAGTGTTGTGCGTCTCAATGCCCAAATGTACTGCAGGATAAACTGAACCAATGGTCAACGAGAGCCTCATTTAGAAAGACTAAGAGAAGCTAGCTACTGAACATACGCTGAAATTGAGAAAAGTGCTCATAAATTCAGATGTTTTAATCCGTGAGTGCTGATGGATCCTCGCAGACGTTATTTGTACACCCCATTCCACGTGCAATTAAGCGAACTTGTGCGTGTAAATTGCGCAGTTAGTTCATTCTAACTGCACAAACTTCCAATGTTCTCGCTAGAAGAACTTATTTCTAAGTGTGTCGTATACAAAGCGCCAGCGAGCATTTATGTGCAAAATCAGACATCAACAATGTCCACCATTTACATCAATCGCAAACAACTACTGTCTTTTTATTTTATTTTATTTTTTTAAACAGAGAATGATCTGCAACCATTTTTTTTCAGCTAATGGTAAGAATGCAGCCTGGAGAATACATTTGATTATTTTACATATCCTACAAGGTTGAAAGTAAGAGCTTAAAGTGGATATTTAAGGTTCTTGGCGTTGTAGGCTCTTTTTCCTTGAAATCTATGTTTCGGTTGCAAATAGCCTTTGTATAATTAATTATTCTGAATCCCTGGTCCTAAAAGATTTTCATAGTGATGTAAAACAAATTGTTCATATAATCCTTTTCATATACAAAGTGAATATTTCAGTTATCCTACAAGGCTGAACATGCCATCTGGCAAAATATGTGTCCCCTTCCAAAATACATGAATAGCTATTTGAGTACATGATCAAGGAATCATCTAGAAGTTCCAAGACAAAGGGCTCTTGATTTTACCTGAGCTAGATGAAAAATAATTTTAAAAAAGCTACAGAACTAGCATCTATATCAAAAACTTAAAAAACAGGAAGTCATTCTGAAAAAAAAAAGACAAATTTCTCGACATGTAGATAATGCTTGAGAATCAACAAGCTTCAGAAATAATTGCTCTCCTTTTAAAAGGGATTTTATTTTACAAGAGGGAGTGACGGCAAGAAGTTGATGTCATTTGCCTCCACACAAGTCCAAACCAAGAACTTGTGGAACTCAGGACCATCACCAAGTCCTGGTGAGACGTCCTGTAGGTCTGGTAGTGGCTGAGGAGCTTCAACTTGAAAGAAGCAGGTGAGAGCCACTGCAGAAGCTGGAGTTACAACCTCCACACTGAGGTTTCTTGTTGGTAACTTCATCAGGTCACTCAGCACATCTGACGTCACTGTGGAAGAGAAGTACACCGGTCAACCCACAAAAAATTATATTAGAGTAGAGCTTTCAAAAATATATGAAGTAACAATTTTCTCATAAGATTCTTTTTTTTTTTTTTAACAAATCCTGTTCAGAGCTCTTAGATAATCAAGCAATCATTACATCAGCAATGCTTACAGGTGACAAATATAAGGCAGATCAAGTTGTCACACTAGTGCTGGACTTAAAGGGTCTTGTAACAAAAGTGAAATCCCTGTAGTCTTTTCCTCTCATAGTTTAGAATGTTAATAGGATTTCTTTATATACTGTGAAATGTAAACAATGTATGAATTATCTTTTACCAGGTTCCTGCATTTGTGTTTTTCTTCCCTTAGTCTGAGCTGGGCTACACTGTTTATTTCAAACATTCACTTTCATCTCCTTTTCCTGTGCTGTTTTGAAAAGCAAAAGCAGAGGAGAGAAGTGAGGAGGGAGAGAAACACGACCAGTTGACAAAACAGTAAGCTCACACTGACATGAAATGAAACAAATACACATCAATGTGCTAAACATAAAAATATATCCTGTTACTGTAGTAACTAGGGCTTTTTATGAGAAGATAACTGATTTAAAACGGGAATAAAATATAAAGACCGTTTATTGCCGGTCTTTTTTTGAGAAAATGTTCTCAAAGATCCAGTGAAGGTGCAATTTTATTTTTATTTTTTTTCCAATGTATTAATTTCTTCCTCCTTGTTGCTGTCACAGTTTGGTTGTGGCTGTGGATCACTATCTACATGAAATAGAAACATATTTCATGTCAGTANATCTACATGAAATAGAAACATATTTCATGTCAGTACTGTCACTTATGTAAAATCACTTTGTGATACAGGAAATCTTTCCTGCCACAGGCTATCACTTTATATAACAAACGTTAAGTTACCTTTGTACATATCTGCCTATTAATCAATATTGTACAGATTGTTTACAAAGCACCATTGTACAGACTGTACAGATTATTAATTTTCACTGTTCATATTGTACAGAATCTTACATCTTACATTTTATATTTATGCATTTATCTTATTTTTATTTTATTTTCCTATTGTAATTTGATCTGTGTGTATGTGTATACTGCAACTGCACAGTAATTTCCCGGTTGGGATGAATAAAGTACTTCTATCTATCTATTCTATATTTAGACGTGTGATTTAATTGATTTAATCAGTGATTCTTGAGAATAGGGACAAAATGGGTTTTAATTTTCCCATATTTTTTTTGTTGTTATTTCTCAACCTTATGTATGCAAATATGACAAATAATGTTTAGGAAAAGTAAAGATGCTAAGGTACAGGCTCCCAGTTGGAACATTAAAAAAAAAAAAAAAAATACATTTTTAATCGACCTGACCTAGAACGCTGTCATCACCATCTGACAAAAACAAATAAAAAATAATTTTTAATGACCCTATTAGTGATATTTTACTCATTTTACAGACAAATACTTCTCAAGAAACAAAATAAATATTATTTAAAACCAAAAACAACAAAAAGGCCACCTGACGGAGTTGACAGTGCATGACGGAGTTGACACAGAACTGAAGGTGGTGACAAACTAGTGAATAAAATGAAAAACTTGGTACATGTGAAATAATGCAATTCATGTAAAATACATTAAAATGAATTAATTGCACATTTAAGTGAGATTTGACAACAATTTCATTGAAAGAGTCAGAAAAACTCTGATGGAGTTGACATCTGACGGAGTTAAAAAAAAAAAGCCAAACTACCTCAGTTTATATGATGTTATTCTGAAGGAGGCCATATTGTAGCTCATCAGGTCCATTAAATCTTTACAACATACCAAAATTAAGCTTTTATTTCACAAAATTTCATCAAAGTTTTGTAAATTGTCAGTTATGGTGTTGACACATCATGGTTGTGACGAGCAACTAAGGAATAAAACAGAAGAAAAAACTAAAGAATAACATAAGCTAACCAGAGACTAACTAGCGCTCTTAGCAAAGGAAGAGAAAGGAAGAGATCATGGGGTCCTCAGAAATTCTGGTGCCCCCCAATAATGCCTGATTTTTTTTTTACATTCTTTTCATTTCTGACGGTGTTGACAAAAACTAGGGACACATTTCAATGGAGTTGGAAAATATATAAAAAATGATTTTTAATTCAATTTATGGAAACCTCTATAATTATTTATATGACTACTTATACTTAATTGTCACAATATATCATTTTAGTATTTCTTTAATTATTTTAAACTATTATAATGTATTGAGTTCTGCTCCTGGACAAGGGCTTTTACAGGCATCATCCACCAACTACAATGTTTAAAATAAATAAAAAAATCAGCAAATACCTGGAAAATATACATTGTTGTGCTCACATGACCCAGGTTAGTTTATGGAAAGGCATTAGCCTGACGTAAAATAGCACGAAGAAGCGCTAGCGTAGCTTGTGTTGATAGTTGCACAAATAAACCAATTGACATTAATAATTAAAAAAAAAAAAAGAAAGACTTCTCGTAACATGGGGATACACATCTAAATGTTAAGTAAGCTGTTTTACTTACCTACATGAACTAGGAGGTCCCTGGCAAGAGGACCATATCTACTGGGTAGAGGAAGCCATATTGTAGAGCTAAATGAATAGGCTCACTGTTCAGAACTGCATGCTACCATATAGACACATGTATGGATAAAGTCCACTAAAGGTCAAAGTCCGATATTCTATGTCGAAGTTAATTTGTAAGACAAAGATATGAAAACACTGAACAGCTTTTTGAACGGGCATCTTGCTTTTAAAACCGATGTGCTGTGAGGTTTTAACCAGGAGATGGCGCCTTTACTCCTGACTCCTTCGTCGCTTCTGCATTTACAGCAGGTGCTTTAAACAGCAGCAAATAGACGACGGAGGGGCTAAATGCCCCTCAGAAAGCGTTGATGTTGTCAAGCCCCGACTTACTGACCCTGTGTCCTTGTTAAACTCAGCAGCTGAAATCTCTAAATTAGAGATCAAATCAGTGAGAGTATCTTGAGTCCACTGTAACAAATATGGCTGACAAACCATCTGCTCTGTTCCAACCCCATTTCAAATCAGTTTTTGCAGACAGCAACAAGAAAAGCTCAAATTAATTTTTATTTTATTAGAATTTTTATTTTGTTTATTATTATTATTATTATTATTATTATTATTATTATTATTATTATTATAAAGTCACAACAAATGTTGCAATTCGGCAAAAACCTAATAAAAGAAATGAACAACTGCTCTCCTTAAAAACCTCAAGCACAGCTAAATTTGCCAAAGTAACTCAGCTATTGAGTCATGTTTATTGTAGTCTTATGACCTGAATGGCTCACCATTAAGGGCGCTGTCTCAAGTCGAATGTGTTACACTATGTGTTTCCCACAAGCTCATATGATTGTACACATTAATCTCACCGTCTTCATCCGAGTCACTTGATTTTGCCTCTGTCCTCCAGGACGATGGTTTTGCTGACTCACTGCAGCTGGCGACATCACCAGTCAACTCAAGCCCTAAGACAAAAACTATTTGCCATGTGTGTTTCAGTGTGAAACGACAGGAGAAAACAGCCAAAGATATATTTAGCTGTTTTTAACACCTTTTAGTTACATTTAATTTAAAGTGACTGCTGCCTTAACAATCCATGGTCTTTTAGTTGACTCCTTATTGTGGGAGTAAAGAATGGACTCCTGTAGGATAAGTGCTGCATATTGTTTTGAATTAACCTTTGTTTTGTCAATGAATTCCCAACATATAAAATCTTTAAAAAAAAAAAAAGTGACAATTGGTTTGCAGCATTAGTTTGCTTATTGTACAAATTCAGTAACCAGATATATATGTATATTTTTGCTGTGGAAACAGAGCACTGGAGGCTGCTTTCATAATGTTTGTTTCTTAACTTATTTGCATAGTACACAGAAAACTCAGAAGGACCAGCACTCATTTTGTAAGTGCTCTTGGGAGTAAGTAGCTGGAGGCATTTTGAATGTGTGGGTGTTATTTATTTATTTATTGATTGATTTATTTAAGTGTTTTACTTCTGTGGATTTGCTGCTCTTACAGCCAAAAAACATCAAGCTTTGAGTGTGAATATTTAGTGGGAGATTAGAAGTGAACGTAATCAGTGAAGTGCTTTCTCTGCCATTTGTTGAAGCCACACCCGTGACCCCATCAGGGAGCCTTCACTAGTATGCCCATGTTTGGTACATATACATGGTTGTTGCCATAGAAACCATTCCCCAAATAGCTGTAGCCATGGAAACACCTTTCCTGTCTCCATCAGGGAGCAAAAAGGAAAATGCAGCCTTTTTTTTTTTTTTTTTTTTTCAGCAGTTCTGTTAACATGAACTCTTGAACCTTCTTTATCATGCTCTTTGCTCTCTGGATGAAAAATGAAAGTCAAAACTGTAAGGGAGACTTAACTGTCTTAATATCATGGAGTATTACATATTGGATGAAGCTTCAGGCTAAAGAAAATCCTGAAGAGTGATTACTACTTGTTTTTTTCACTGGTGGAAAGCAAATAAATCTGCTAGGTGCCACAGATTCAACTTACCTACAAGAAGCTACTAAGCTGTATGCTGGAGTGGATGACTAATTAAAAATATTGATTATCAAGCTTTCATTTCTCTCAAGACCATCATGAGTAATGGCTCTATGATTTGATTTACTATTTCCTTCAAACCTTCCCACTGAGACCCTATAAATCTATTTAGCCACTCTATTAAATTACTGTACGTCTGGAAGCTTCGTTTTCATACGCGACTGTTTGGACCATCTGCGACGAGGCTTTCGGAAAGGAGAGGCTGAGCTGTGTGGGTCATTGTGTGCGTGTCTCATCTTTGCAGGGACATATCCTTTCTGACTGCTTGTTAGTCCACAAAAGGAAGTGTGACATGAAAGTGTGTGATAGAAGAGTGCAGCCCGAAGACAGATTTGACAGTTTGTCAGCCTCGCTCATCAAAAATAATATGAACTCTTTCTCTATTCAACTCATCCATTTCTTTCTCCTCCACTAGACCTAAATAGAAAAACAAAAGCATTCCTTCTAAAAGTCTGTCTAATATTTCATTATGTTTTTCAGAATGATATTCTTATAAACTACACTTGGAGAAACCACAGAACTATAAGACACACACACAGCAGTACAAAACATTCTTATACGTAAACGTCCCCAAAGCAACGAATCCGAATGTACGCTTAGGAAAGAAAATTTTATTTGTGATTTTTAAACCAAACACATTACCACTGTATCCATTTAGGTAAAATAAAAAGTCTGAAAAAATAAATGAAATAAATGAAATTCACTACTTTTCACTGTTACAGTTGATGAGAAGGTGTACAAAAAAAAGGTTTCACAACATATCTCTGCTGGTCCATTCAGGACAGCACACTGCCACCATAGTTCACCACCAAACATTGGGAGAGAATGACAGCATGAACACTCACTAAACACAAGAATATACTAACATATAGTCTTTTTTTTTCACAGGATTTTTTTCTTCCATTTTTTTTTATAATGGGAGTGAAAGGGAAGTGATAGCTCTTCATAGAATCATACATATTTCAGTTACAATAATACAGAGTTAAATCGTCATGTCAAAGCCAGAGACAGAGTGATTTTTTTTTGTTTGCTTTTTTAAGCTTTTTTTATTTTTTATTTTTTATTTTTTATTTTTTGCTTTGCTTTGCTTGTCTTGAAACGCAAAACCACTGTTGGGAAAAAGAGAGAAAATGAACTTGCAAGTTGAAAGGTATCACACTATATCATTTACAAATACCTAAAGAAGGTTAGTGGATGCCGTAAAACATCTGTGGAGTGTGAACATTGTGGCACATGGATGCTTGGGAGCGACAGCAGTACATACAGATATTTCCTGTGCGATTAATGAAGAAAAAAAAATAATGATACAAAAGAATAAAATCAGAGCAATCTATCTATCTATATATATATTTCTCTATATAGTGTTTGTTTCCGTAGAGCAGTACATGCAGCAGCCACTTAATGGAGTGACGTCATACTGAGCCGCAAAAACTTTTGGGACGTGGCAACAAGTTACAGGCAACGGGAGGGTAACCAACAGAAGCAGGTCTTGAGGCACATCAGTGCCCCTTTTTCAAAAACTGTCTGCGAGAAGGTTGGTGGGATAAAGCTCAGGGAACAAATCCCCGTGTGCCCAATATTTCTCAAGTTTCAATAGCTACTGTTCAATCTATGAGAAGTCTACGGTACATTTACAGCGTACATAGAAGCTAGTATGTGACTTAATGTTCCTAAACAATCAAGATGGTGAATTTTTTTTTCCCTTAATCGCTCCTTATTTTATCACATTTCTCTACAGTCGCTGTAATCGGCCCTATCCCACCATACCTCCTTGTGTGATTATCTACAAACAGGAAATGAACCACATACCGTAGTATACACAAGTTAAAAAGCACTGAACCATTTTGCACTTCAGAAGCACCTGACACGGGTTCAGGGTGCAAAGCCCTGTTTGGTTCTCCCTGGGCCTCATCCGCATTACTCCATGCTGTTCTCAGCACACCACAATGTTCAGAGCAGGCCGTCAGAGCAAGGGGTCGAGTGGGTGTCTGAGGACAACAGTGAGGTGGGCGCATAAAGCATAAAGCAATTAAAGCTATGAAGAAAAACAAACACGGGTATTATTGAATCTCTTTAAAGAACAAAAAAAAAAGACATTTCACACATTTTACATGAGAAGCAGTCGACATGATGGGCAATGAGCAAAATGACAAAAAAAAGTGATTTTCAGTAAAATTTGGTTTTTTTGTGGTAGCTGGGAACAAATACAAGCAGGTGATCATCTGTAAACTCAAGGTGTCAGGTAAGGATTGGTTGCTACCAAACATTCAAAGCAGAAAGCGTTTAGCTGTTGCTGCAAAAAGGAGGAGAAAAAGTGATATCAAAATTTCTCCAAATACTCTGTAAGGTATCTTCAGAGTCCACCATAAAAAGCCACCTCAGCTGCACTCAACCCTCTGTGATGCTCGGGAGAATGTGAGACATCTCCCCATCATCTCCCCATTTTCTCTCCACATCTTCCAGTGGTCTCTGTCCTCCTCAGTTGGGACTCTTGCAGAAGATAAAGCTCTTTGTGCGCTCTCCAAGCAAAGATAGAGCTGTTGCAAATGGTTCTTCTTCCATCCTGAGAGAGTTGATGCGCGTCTGCACTCTCAGACGTGAGCGTGCAGGACAAAGAACTTGCAGTGTCCAGTTTTCAGCCAGTCTGTTCTCTCATATTTTTTTCTCACTCGTTCTTCCCAGGCCTCAGGTGCTTCCTGTGTCAATTGTCTCATGGGTAATAAGTTGCTGTTTGCACGTTTGGATGTGTTAGCGTGCGCGCGCGTGTGGTTTCATTGAGATTTAAGGGAACACTGTTGGTAGTTACCAGTGAATCTGCAGCAGTGCCAGTTTAGCCTTTAGTTTCAGTGACTCTTGTTTGTGCTATTTACAAGTAGAGTGTGTCCAGCTCCAGACTGCATGCATCTGTGTCAATCTTTTCACATTTTCCTCTTTTATTTTTTTCCTTGGCTGGCACAGCTTTATGTTGTTTTTGTTCAATGTACTGGTCTCTTCGATTAGAGAATTCTTTACACATTGTCGTCGGGGAGGGGATAAGACAGAGGTGCCAACGTGCCCAGTGGGTTATAGGAGAAAAGAAGAACAACACAAGGACAGGAATTGTACTTCCATTTTCCAAAAAAGATCATAAAAGCAGACTCAGGGTGCATAGGCACATTGGGGCATGGAGAGGAAGAAACAATCATTTTCTTTCTTTTTTTTTTTTTAATCATTAATTGTATAAAGGCAAGATAAGTAATTTACATCAGTATTTAACTGAAGATAAACTATATCTTGGTAAGGCCAGAATCATAACAGGAAAAAAAGCTTTGAAACTTTTTCAGCAATAATGAATAATGGTAAAAAATATTCTCTTTTCACCCAGTGAACTTTGGTTGGTACCTCTGTTTTAACAGCACCCTTTTCTTCTTCGCCATTTTATGCATTTTCTGCTCTCCGTTTTACTCGTCGCCGTCATCCTTGCCTTTATCCTTCTTGTCTTTCTTCTCCTTTTCCTTCTTCTTCTTCTTCTTTTTCTTGGCCTCCTCCTTTTTCCCGAAGGTGATGAAGTCGCTCTTGTCGTCCTCTCCTCCCTGGTTCTGTCTGATGGAAATTATGGCTGGGGAGCCAGGAATGATGAATGCTTCTGGAGGAACCTCTCCGGGCTTCAGGTGCTGTGGGGGCGCTCCGGGACCACCAGGGCCGTAGCGAAAGTGCCAGCTATTGCTGTCTACACCGGCGCCCATAGGTGGGGAAACCTCTCCTCCTTCACCATCTAAAAGAGAAACACAGAGAGATTAAAGATTAGTTTCAAATCTCTAACAAAATCAAAGACTTGACATACATAAATTCTTCCAACTTTTATGACTGAATGAGATGTTTGATTGCAAGTCCCTCTATTTATGTTGTTTTACAAATTCAGCACAGCCTCTTGCTATTTTTAAATAAGTAACCAGCTTCTCATGTCACTACATTTTTTATTTCTTCCTTGAATTGAACACAAGTTAAATCTTGCCGCCTTGCCACATATGCAATGTAAGAGACAATCTCAGTGGGTCATCATTTAATCATATGCTGCAAGTGAAATGAAAGTCAAAGGAGAAAAAGGCATGACACATTCATAAAATCAAAGTCAACTCAATACAACTCTAATTAAAAATCACTGATTTTCACAATCTACTGTTTGTGGAGTAGATTTACCAAAACTTCTCCTTATTGGTAAATGAAAGACTCAAAGAAGTCCTTTAACTCTTCGTATTTCTGCCTTGGTTATTCTTCTTAGCAAACAAATTTTACCTATAATTTATCTTGTTAAATTATTAAAAAAAACAGGGCCACAGGAATAATATGTCTTATCTCTTCAAGTAAATACCTAAAAAACACTCACAAAACCTAAACATGGACGTATATAAAAAAAAAAAACTGAAAAGACTAAAGTGAACAAAGAGGAACTGTATCATTTTTAGTCACATAAAAGACTTATCAGTATTTAGAGTGAAAATACCATGACCAAAACTCAGTGTGTTTCAGCATAGAGAGTGTTAGGAAACAACATGCAGCCATTTTGCTTTACTCCGCAAAGCAATGACCTACTTGCCATCGTTTCCTCACATACACTCTTTGCTTCTCTGATTCCTTTCCTGAGCTGTTACCAAAGGGGAGATTAACTGAGGACAGATCCAGCCAAGCTGAAAAAAAAAATCATGTCTGGTAAAAGACAACCGGCCTCCTGCACTGCTCAGAGTACACAAGCATCTGAATTTTATTTTTCCTTTATCCTTACTTATAATAAGAAGATTTGCTATACAAGTGAAACAAACATTTAAAAGATGTTTTTTTTTATGAACTGGAGATACACTTTGTACACTGATTTTATCAAAAACAGAACAGAAAAAACAGATTCTTAACTTTTATATACTGAGACAGAAACAGAGAAAAAGTTCCAATTTGACTCCCTCACTAGGCATACTCTCAAATTGAACAAAATAAAAATAAATAAATAAATAAATAAATAAATAAATAAATAAAAGCGTAGACCAAACAGATCAAGCCCAAAAGGAATAAATGAGAGAACCTAATAATAAAATACTGGTGAGTTGTTTCTCTAAAGCGTCCATTTTGTTGGTTCTAAAATAATACTTGTCCAACTCAAAGTGAAAACTTGATGAGACAGTGGTGCCTGTGTGCAACCTCGCACTAATAAACTTAATTACACCCCAGAGAGAGATGAGTCACGATGAAAGCAGACAGATGGAGCACGTAAGGCAGACCAGAGTAACACTGCATTGTTTTATTCCCATTTATTTAAGTAAGGACAAATCTGACAACATTCTGAATATAGTGATATGTATTGTTGTTTATGTGCATCATTTTATCAACAAGCATAAAAGATTGCCTTCCTTTTAGGTTTATTCAATTTATTTCTACCTCTCCCGATGGTAATAAAATCCCCTTGTCCAGCAATGTTCCAAAGAAAAGCACCTTCCTTTTTCTTGGAGTGTGAGAATGTGTGAGGAACCCCTCCCTTTCCTTCTACCTCTTATTTTCCCTGACCTTTTATCTAATCCGGCGTGAAAAACATTGTAAACCAACACCCGTCCCTCTGAGTAATTGATGCGACTCTTAATTATATCTATCAGCGTTAGTGATAACGTTAATATGATCTCGTATTAAACTGCTTGCCCGTCAGCCACAACCATCAAGTACATTAGAGACACTGACAGTAACGTATTTTGTAGTTGTAAGGGTTACTTCTTTCTGTACATATGCTGTCTGAACATTTTAACCCCTGCTGCCTAAAGAGCTGTAAAGCCCCACTGCATTACAGCCTGTGATGTTTTCTGCATGTTCACCCTCTTAAGATTTTACTTCTGAAGTCATCAGTCCAGCTTTTTCTTGTGTCAATGTCTCTTTATTCTCTTTGTGCCTCCAGTGGGTTTTCACAGCCACTCAAATCACCCAAGCTCCATTTTGCCACATCTACTTTATTCATCCGCTTGTCTTGCCCTACCATCAGCCAGTTGGACAGTTGCACAAAGGAGTGCAGCGCAGTGTTACATAACGTCCTAAGGAGGAGGAGGAAGAAGAGGAAGAGGGGCCATGAGGAGCATAGACGCAGATAAAAATGGTGATGCCTAGCACAAAACTAAAGCATAGCAGAGAAGAGGAAAAATAGAAGATCTCTGGGATGTGATTCTTCACATATCAATCCTGCAGAGACCACACCTCTTTTTAGAGGGTATATTTTAACCCGCTGTGCAGTGCATGAGTATATTCAAAGAACAAAAATATGACGTTGCTATCATCTCAATCACATGTTGTTGCATTTTACTTTATGGCACAGGGTTTAACATGTATTCTCAAATCTGAACAGAAAAAAATAAAAAATAAAAAGAAGAGATGTGACTGATGGCAAAAAATCTTCATGTCTGGTGCTAAGGCTAAACGTGTGTGTAGAATATTAGGTGTGTTCCTGGTTAGGTTTCTTGTTAGTTTCATCGTAATAACATTATATTGCCCATGTAGCCCATATAGCAAATGGTTGATGCAAACTTTAAAAGTATAGATACTGTTCTGAAATTCTGCATCTCCATGCAGGTTTGAAAGTGTGTGCGTCTGCATACATCTCAACATTGTTGCAGCGACAAAAACGTAGTGTGAAAAAAAGGATTTATACCTTAGTGACATGAAGGAGGTGAGAACTGGCAAGAAATTTAAAGGCGATGGCAGCAGAGAACGGAATAAAGCTAGCAGCAAAAAGAAAACAACGCAGCTAAAAATAGGAAGCAGATGGGCTGAAAGAAATCAAAAGTAGTGAAATATCCCAGATTGTTTTTCTTCTTTGCCTCACCTTTCTGAATGAGCCAAAAGGTTTCAGTGGCTGACAGAATACTGCAGCCCAGACGTATCCACAATTAAATTCAAATTTACTCCTTCTTTATATTCACAAAACATCTATGGTGAGTTTAAATGTAAAAAAAAATACTGCAATAATGGACAGTCCATAAATTTAATGGCTCAGATAGTTCAAGCCTCTGAAAGTGCACAATGCAGCATGATTTTTGTCTCAGTTTCTGCTCGTCATTTGGACAGTTTCTGCCATTGCCACCAATGAAAACCTCCTGTCTCTGCACCAGTGGTTATGGTGAATGTGTCGCTGTGTGTGTGTATGTGTGTGTGTGTGATGCTCCAGGATGATATGGGAAAAAGTGAACCTGCATCCATATCTGCAGTACACCACCACCACCCCAGTGAAAGTAGGTCACTCTACTTCTACTAACTCCTCTTCCTCTTTCAACAACTTTCACCCCAAATTAAAGTGGCAATTTTTTTTAAAAACCACTCTAGCTTGTTTATCTCTCTATTCTTTCTCATCCATTTGCTCATTCGGTCTCGTCTTTCGTGTTGCGCTCGTTTATCATTCCTCACGTATCCCCGTCTTGGAGATCTTCTTTTGCACTGTGCCATATGTTTGCACCCCATCTTATACACACCCACCACTATTTCCTCCCACTCCTGTCAATATCAGGGGCCATGAATGGTTGCCACGGAAACAATGTCTTCCTGTGAAGCAGTAGGACATCGGTAGGAGCCATGGTGACAGTGCTTATGCTGATGGAGAATAATGCTCGAAGCTTTCTCTCACTCCCTCTCACCACTGTCTGGTCTAACCACACTCCCCTAGCAACAGCAGCCTCATTCAGCCTCCCCTCTTTATTGCCGACTGTGTCTCAGTCAATCAGTGTGATTTAGTCACTGTCACTCCTTCTCAAACCCTCCATTACTTATTCAATATTGCTTAAAGTGTTCTTTATTTTATATCATTTGCCTTGAAAGTCATCCGTTTAACGCCCCCACCCCTCTCTTCCTTGTCTCTTCCAATCTCGCAATGGAAGTTTTTCTATTTTTATTTCAGTTCGACACAAAAACCCACACGTCAGTTTGTTTCAGCAGCAGATTTGTGAATCGGAGGGACAGACAAGGTGATGACATGCAAGGAGTGATGAGCAGATAGGAAGGGCGACTTGAACACAAGCCCAGCCCTGGTTTCCCTAATGTGGCTGTGTTAATCTGGGCGTGGGCTCTGTGCACCATCTGTCACAACAGGAGCAGCACAAAGCAGGCAGACAAAACACTTGGACTCACAGGCGGTCAAATATAGGGACATGCATGTGAAACACAAGGCACTGAGTGCAGATTCAAAATCAGAAGAGCGAAAAACATGGGCGTTGTCAGCTGCCTAAGTCTCATGGTGAAGAGACGCCACCCCGCCAGTACTGCACCCGTCCTGAAACAACGGCTTCAAAGAAATAAAAACCTTAAAGAGAAGAGACTACCTGGTAAACAGCAGGATTTAGCTATAAATAGCACTGTAACTGTGGAGGTTCAGAAAAACTCAACACATCCACTTTCCAGATACGATGAAAGAGAACTGAGATGAACTTCAGTAGATCATCAGAAGAGCAGAGCTAGAATTTTGTATTTCTTATTACTATCACTACGAACCCTGGAGCCTTGTTGGTCGCACCCTAAAATTTTATATGAAAAATAATGTAACCTCCAGTTATTTCCATTCATAGCACGGCCAACAACAAGATAAAGAGGAGGCAGGCAGCCCTTGGGTTAAAACGGGCTTACTGCGTGCGCAGGATGTTGTCTCTAGCTGCGACAGCCAGATGAGACCACCTTAACTCCGTGCAAGCTGATCTCATAGCCACTGATCTGCCCTAAGGACATCACTGCTGTCTGTTGTGTCCTCTGCCTCTTTCTTGCTCGTCTGTGTTTTTGCTCTCCATTTTGTCCCTCACGTTTTTGAAGTGCCTGCAAGCTGTAAGTTCTCGGATAAGGCAAGAAATCGATGGCACAGCAGAGGAGGCTGTTTGTACGCAAGTGTGGATGGGAGGAGACGATCGCTAGCTTGGGCGACATGTCTGCGTACGTAGTTCACAGCCTCCTATCTAAAATGGAGATCATGTTGGGCCAGCTTCTTAATTATGTCCAATAATCTTCCAATCTAAACCTAATGTTGGCATCCTGATCCAGTACAATTGTGCAAATTTTGTTTTTTTTTTTTTTCTTTTGCTTTTTTTTCCTTTTTTTTCCACCCTTATTTTTTTTTTGTTATTATTAATCCTTCTTCATCACACTTTATTAGCAAAGATAAAAACTAAGTTCTCTGTAAGAGACAACGCAGACTATTTTTCATCACAAATATTAGTAAGGAGCACTGGATGTGCCAAAGGTTTTAGACTAAGTTACATGTGCAAAGGTATTCACAGCTGGGTGGCAAATGAATGTGGGCTCTCTGAACAGCTTGAGGACATCTTAACCTTGAGGAAGCATATCTGTTAAACTCCACTGGAAAGTTGGAATAGCATTATTCCCAAACACTGACTATTTGTTTGTTTTAAGTACAGCTATAAGTGCTACAAACCTGTTGAGATCAATCAATAATCCCAGTAAATTTTGTGGGTACGGATAGGGTGTGGTAATGATCCATTTTTTTCTTTTGGATGGGCCAAGTTAAAACATTCATGTATGAAACATTTCTCTCTTGACAAATATTTTCTTTCCTTGTTGACCATGACTCCTTGAGTCTCTCTTTTGTTTGTTACAGGGAATTATTCATGATGTGGTTCCAAAATTGTTCCTAGCAGTATTTTAAAAATAATATTTTGTCTTTAGTAAGGCCTTTTCTGGTAAAATAAAAATATTATATCTGTATCTGAATGTAAAAGAAAATATTTTTTTGTTTTTGAGAGCAAATTCTAAAAATTTATATTTTTTTCTGGAAACAACCAATCGTTAAGATTGAGAGCAGATGCTTTAGGTTCTGTTTGCGCAATAATAAGTCCTGCCAATGCAAATTTTATATAAACTAACTATGAAAAAGGATTGGAGAAAAAAAAAAACTTTTCAAAAAATTGAAATGACTTCCTGAGACTCTAAATCTTTGATTTCCTGTGAGTGGGTGTGTGTAGAACTTGATAAAGAGAAGAGGCTAGCATTAAATGGAGATGGAATGTAATTATGTTATTATTTTGCTGCAGTGTTTGTCCTCTGTGGCTCACTAATTGTATAAACATTTTGCTGACAATCCAATCAACTGTTCTCAGTTATTTTTCTTTCTATGTTTTGTCACTAATCCTGCAACAGAAAGCAGGTAAAGCAGTGTGGAGAAAGGACAGGACATGTCCTGCAGAAGTGAAACAAGGCAAGGGCAAGTCGAGGGAATCTCAAATGCGGTATCATAGCTATTTAATTATTATGTTTAGTTTACTAAGTTATTGGATAATCTGCAAGTATGAATAAATAATTATCTTAAACCGTTGATATGAGGTTTTTGGACTCGTCAAACTAAAAAAAATATTTAAATTAATCAGTGCTGTCAAGATGAAAGATTAGAGTAGGTGTTGTATTTTTTTTAACTTCACTAAACAGTTCTTCAGTGGCTTACACTCTAAGGTGAAAATAGCTTCACAGATTCTTACCAGCAGCACTCGATGCAGTGGGCCAGTTCTGTACCAGGACTCCCTGAGCTCCCTGCATGACTGCAGACTCTTCCATGTGGACTGAACTAAAAGACAAACAGCACATTGACATGTTAAAACTTAGAGGTATTGCAATACATAAACTATGATTTATGCTTCTCAAAATTAAAGGGCATCAATAAATAGACAGCAATGCCAAATGTAAGACTGAACTATGTGAACAAAACTTTGCAAATACAAAGCTTTCTCAGTAACTAAATAAATAAATAATATGTGCTGATGAAATTGTAAAGTCTTGATGACACTTTTTCTTTAACTCTGGGGATTATGGGTACAAATGGTCGTTTTTACATTTTCACACCCAGTCTGAGTAATTCTGCTCCCTCCTTCTACTGAAAACGCACTGAGGCAGTCATAAAAAAGAGGGTTGCTGCAAACTAAAGCTATCTTTACCTTGGAAATAATCATATGGCTTGGCTCAGATAATAAGAGTTTTAGATACTATTGTTTCCTGCTATTTCACCTGATGTCTAGAAATACATTGCTGGGTTATTAATGTAAAATGTATATGGTGCATAGTAATTTTCCAATGATGAAGGCTGCACTTTTATAACAAACTCCTGATTACATTAGGTGCAGCGAAATATGACAGACAGACAAACAGACAGACAGACAGATAGATAGATAGATAGATAGATCGATAGATAGATAGATAGATAGATAGATAGATAGATAGATCGATCTCAAAGCAAAATGGGCTGAATATTTGCTTTTCAGATTTATGTGTTTCCAACGTAAAATTAAAAAACAAGGATAACTTTCTTCCTCTTCACAAATATTCACTGTACTTGGTTGATAACAAATATACATTGACGTTTGTGGTGATAACATAACTAAATGTGAGAAAGTTTCTGGTCAGATTTTCAGACTGCACCACACTGAGTAAATGTTTTATATGTATGCGCTTTAAGCACATGATAAACACTACAGTAATTTGTTTGCACCCAACTACCACAATGCATTTTAAACACTTACATGTGCTTGCACTTATTACATCAGAGTGAGAAAGAAGTTTATTATATAGGGTATCTTTAATATATTCATAAATAAATGACTATATTTAAAATGATTGATTTAACTATTGAGTTTTGATATTAACATTGTTTGTAATTATGGTGCCATGATGTCAGAATGACCCTTCATTTGGTTTCCAGAGTTATAGGTGATATTTTCACCTAACAACATGTTAGATGATCATCTCTCTGTTTGCTCTTCCCTCCTGTCATTCCTCTGTCTGTGTAAGGAAACATATAGTCTCCCATGTCAAAGTCAATTTATATTTGATGATCAAGAAATAAATTTAAACTTGTGTAATTTTAAATAAATAAATAAACGAATCTCTAATTAGTTCTTACAGAAAACAAGATCATTTTAGATATATATTTTTTTACTAATATTGCCTGTTTTTCAGAAACAGAAATCTTCATAAATATTTAAATTTAGCCGTTTTATATCCTAAATGGCAAAAGCAAAGCCCCACCTTTTCTCTTAAAGTAGTCACCATAGCTGAACAAGAGCTACAATACAGATATTTAAAGAAATAAAAAAAAATGGATTCAAATCACACAATAAATAAACATGCTTTGCTTGCAACCACATGAGACGTTTAGGTAGAGCTGGCTACACCGTTTAAAAGACATTTCATTATTTTGCCTTTTAGGTGCAAAAATTGGAACTGGCATGCCATTTTACATTCTTATTAAGTGAAAGATTCAGCTTCAGTGTTCAGAAATTATCAAGATGTAAGAAAAGAAAACACATATACTATTATTATTAAATGAATTGCACATTTATGCCATTGAAAACAAACCACAACAGCCTGCCAAAAATTGGCAGTGGTCTTATTATTTTAAATTAAATCCTTGGTTTTAAAGTAGGATGTTGAAGACTGTGTTAGCACACTTTTGCTTATGAACAAAAGCTTCCTGAGACTATTATAAAAAGAGATTTGTCACCATGAAACTATCATTTATGTTTTTTGTTTTTTTATTTGTTTGTTTTTTTTGCTGTAGGATGAAACAACTCATCTATAGTACTGAAAATGAACTTTGCCTAATCTGGATATGATATTAGTAAAACAGTTTTTGAAGATTATGTAACTGCATCTTATACAACAGAGACTCTATGATCACTTACTAAGGGTGAAATTGCACATTTTTAAATCAAGGACCAAATTAAATAGGAGTGTTTTTACATCAATTATGAAGTTAGACTGGGTTTATAATGAAAGGGGTGAATGTGAAACACTTAGAAGAAAGAAACAGAAAATATGATGCTTACCTCTGCATTACACCACCTGCTCTCAGGGAGGCTGAGTATCTCCAGTCTGAATTAGGTGCCTTGGGCTGCAGAGAGAGAATGGAAGGAATTGAGTCTTAAGTACAGGCAAAAGCCAATACCATCTCATTAATAAGTCATGGTGAGAACTGCTGATGAATGTGTGGCACACACACAATCAAGCAGTGGCAGCTTTCTTCAGCCTTTGAAAAGAAAAATGAGTAATGAGCAGAATACTGTAATCTTGCTGGTGCACACATCTCCTCCCATTATCACATCGCCTCCCTTCTTCCATCTGTGACATTGAAAGAAAAAAAAATGACTTTGAAAGATTTTACTTCAGCACTCAATCCAACCAGGTGTTGGGTCACGGGAAAATAAAAATAAAATATATTCATCCAGTATGCTTCCTTTCAACATGGCAGAGCCCTTAAAACAGCATTACTGCAAATGTTTCCTGAAAATCATTTTAAGTTAGGCCAAGAGACATACACAAAAACAGAAATCTGGCTTAAGATGTATGAAATGCAAACTTATTTGACATTAATATGTATTCATATTTGTTTATTAATGCATCGCTTATCCAGACTCCACTTTCTTTTCTTTGATTATTCTGCTGCATATTCCTCACTCCCTTTACTCTGCTATTTACTTTCACATCTATGCTGAACAAAACCTTAAATTTTACTCCCACAAAGTGCGCCAGAAAATGTAGTAAATGTCACCATGGAAACTATACAGAACCATGTCTATCTCTTACTTCCTGCCCACCATTCTCTTGTCATCTTAGTTTAGTGAAGGTCATAGGAAAAAGGAAGGTGAGAGGGAGGGGGAACAGATTTTTGGCATCGTATTCAGACAGTTCTATGAAGGACAGCCTGGGAAAAAAAATGGTTTGAAGCATTCTAAAATGACTCCCTTAACATCCAAGAATTGTAAAAGAAAACTCTAACAACAACAACAACAAAAAATGCTTAATCATGATGAAACATTGTGCTTGAAGGGAAGCAAAAGAGGCTGTTAATCTAACCACATCACCAAGATGAGATTGCATTTTCTCCCTTCTTAACCTTCAGAAAGACAAACTGACCTGAGCGAGGACGCCATATTTCCCCTGTTTGGCCATGCACTTCATAGGAGACCCATTTGCAATTTCATTTCCTTTCAAATTTGACAGATGTTCACTTTCTGCTACAGCCGCATTGACCCCCATGAGTCCGCAGTCCACATTCATCACACTCTGAATTCAATATTTGGTTTAATGAGAAAGGCCTGTTTTTCTTCTCCCGTATTAATTCAAAGGAGCAGAAGGTTGACAGAGACACAGGACACCGCAGGATGTCTAGATGCCAGAAACTGAAGGCAGTATGTGATTAGATGAAAACAGTCGCTGATCTTCAAGCAATCAGTGGAAGGATGAATGGTTTAGACGAGGGACCAAGATATTAGTGTGGACAATATTCACGCAGTCAGAAGTAACCTTTTGCATTTCGCTCCGATTACAGTAAGCAACAACAAACAACCAGTTCAAAATAGGACCAGATTGTCCACAAAATGGGACTAAACGGCTTTGTTTGCTCTTTTGTTGCACTGAAATGGCCAAAGGGAGATTAGTCTGTTTGGCCGTATGGTGTTCATGGGGGTAAACAGAACAGCACGAACAATAAAGCACAAACATCTGGAACATAAACATGTCTGCAGTTTACTGTACACCCAGGGGAAAACTGGAAAATTAACTCTTCACACAGGAAATCCGAACTGGAATTACTAAAAAAAAAAAAAAAAAGACCTGAGGGAAAACAAAATAAATATCAATATTTAAATAGATTCCCATGGGCCTTTGAGTATTCCTATCCTTGCACTGTCTCCTATGAATTGTGTGATCAAAAACTCTGGGTTTTGCAAGCCTTTTTCTTGCCATCTCTCCAATTCTCGCCTCTCGGAGTGAAAGTTCCTTCCATGGATACAGAGCTCACACCTCCGCTATCAGCTCTGTGTCCAATCACCTTTTATCCCCCGCCTCATCGGCTTCTAAGCAGCCAATCGTCTCACAGAGCCAACAAAAAACATTGCTGCTATTTAATTACACAGCAAGTGCAAACATGACTGGCATTTAATGAGGAACAGGTCAGCGTACAGCAGCACAATAACCTTTACGCTTTCTTTATTGCTTTCACAGTATTTTTTTCTTCTCATCTATCTCTTCCTCCACTACTGATGGCTATACTGTGCAGTGAGTATCAATGGTATGAATATTGTTTCATTATGGTGTGCTTTGAAAAAAAAAGATATAATGGACAGTTTTGAGTCATCAATGCAATGTCTATGCTGAAAAGACCTCACACTATAATTTTTACTTTTCTCATCAATTTCTCAAATATTTTGACTTTTCAATAGCAGAGAAACAGGAAGAGAAGATTTGCTACTGTGAACTGGTTGCACTGGTAGCAGCCATCACTGCTCTATTTTTCACACTTTACAGTACCAGTTAAAAGATATTGCCCTTGAAATCACAATACATCAAAAACACAAACGGTTACTTTGTGTTGTTTTCACACGTACTGTTTTAACAGGTCTAGTTTACAGCTGCCCTGAAAAGCAACCAATCAATCCCTAAAAGCTGCCAGACATACATGACCCCAGATATTAAGCTATCAAGATTCAGAACTAATTTATATGTTCACATATCTGGAATAAAGTTATGTGCCCTCTGCCACACTGGTGAGCACTATGAACTAGTTTGAGAAAATACAAGGAATAAAACAAATAAAACTTAAATAGAATAAATTAACATCTTAAAACAAACTCCAGAATAAATGCAAAGTCATACTGAAACACATCTAAAACAGCACAAAGACCACACCAGACAACACACCTGTATGGCAGTTGCATCTGGCATACTGAGGCGGCGCACAAATATCTGACTCTGTCCGCTGTGGCTGGTGACATAGCCCGAGCCCCAGGTGCCACTGTGCGGCCTTCCCGTGTTGTAGAACATGAAAGTGTCACTTCCCGACGTGGCGGTCAAGCACGTCTTATAACAGTACGTTTTGGTCAAAGACCCGTTTCCTCTCACTTCAATATAATGCGGCTCCACTTTGAGGTCACGGCGCAGTGCCACATTGATGTTTTGTTGCACTCCTGCAGCTCCTCCGCCGCCACCTGCAGCCCTTGCTCCACCACCAGCACCACCACCACCACCACCTGCTGAGGTGCCACCCTCCGGCATGTTCTTCTGGGATACACAACACGGGGAGCAGGAACCAGTCTGGCTACAGTAGGCATGACATCGCACAATGGCAAGAACAAAGACAGTGACCAGAAATACAAAGGTTGTGGCACACAGGGCTATGATGAGGTAGAGAGTGACAGGTGAAAACATTAGCGGGCTGTCAGGCCTAACAATCTGTTTCGGATCAGGGGTAAACTTCGGAGGAAGGTCCATCACGTGCACATGGATAGTGGTGGTTGAGGAAAGCGGCGGTATGCCATGGTCTCGAACCAGGACAGTCAGAACAAAGGTAGTAGAGTTGTCTTCCATGACTCTCCTGGTGGTGCGGATCTCACCTGTGTACTCATGTACTTTAAAAAGGTCTAGGTCTTTGTTGGTCTGGTTCAGAGTGAAAAACAGCCAGGCATTCTGCCCTGCATCACCATCCCATGCGGTCACCTTGCTAACTAAGAGGCCGGCTTCAGCATTTTTCATTAGTGTTCCATTTGCAGGTGGATAGACAATCCTAGGAACATGATCGTTCTGATCCATAATGTAAACGTATACTGTGGCCACACGGCTAAGGGGAGGCACACCGTTGTCTTGGGCTTTAATCTGAAAGTGAAACTCTCTAAGCTTTTCAAAGTCAAAGGCTTGCAGGGCATAGGCCTCACCTGTGTCAGGTTTGATGCTAACGTAGCTGGCCACAGGTATCCCATGGTTATTGTCATTAAGGACAGTATAAGTTATGCGTGCATTTTCTGCATCATCTGCATCCATGGCCTTAACAACACAAAGAGACGCCCCAGGAGCATTGTTCTCTGTAATATAGACAGTATATGATGTCTGCTCAAAACGAGGTGGGTTATCATTAACATCTGCAACATCTACCCTGAAGCTCATTTGAGATGATAGGGGTGGCGTGCCCTCATCCACAGCGTTGACTGTAACGTTGTATGACGAGATAGTTTCCCTGTCCAGGAAAGCAGACGTGACCACAGTGTAGTGGTTTCTGAAGGATTTAATCTTAAAAGGCAAGTTGGGCATGATCTCCAGGGAAACCTGTTTATTTTGTCCAGAATCGCCATCATTGACACTAATCAAAGCCACCACTGTGTCTGCCCGTGCGTCCTCACGCACAGGGCTGGAAAGTGAAGACAGTACAATCTCAGGAATGTTATCATTGACATCCAACACTTCTACGACTACTTTACAGTGTGCTGCAACGGGAGCTGGGCCTTTGTCCATTGCTTGTATGTACATTTCATACGTTTTAGTCTCCTCATAATCTATATTATTTCTTACCCTAATCTCCCCCGTGTTTGTGTCCATAGAAAACACCTGTCTGACTCGTTCAGGTGTGTAGCTACTAAAAGAATAAAACACTTCTCCATTTGAGCCCTCATCTGGGTCTGTTGCATTTAACTTAATCAAAAGTGTCCCATTTGGAGAGTTCTCAGGCACTTTAACTTTATACACTGAACTGTTAAACTTAGGCACATTGTCATTGGCATCAAGGATACGGACATTGATCTTGGCCGAGCCAGTTCGCTGTGGAGTGCCTCCATCTATTGCTGTCAGAATAAGTTGATGCGAGGGCATCTGCTCCCGGTCAAAGGGCCTTTTGAGAATTAACTCAATTTGATTATTGTTGGAGGAGGGTTTAATGGAGTCCAACGTGAGGTGGTCGTTTGGAATAAGTCGGTACTGTTTCACGGAGTTGGACCCCTCATCTGCATCTTGAGCTCCCTCGATGTGAAACCGCGACCCGGTGAGAGCAGACTCCGACACCTCAAGCTGGTACTCATCTCTAGGGAACTGAGGTTCGTTGTCGTTCACGTCCAATATCTCCACCTCCACGTTGTGCACTTCCAGCGGGTTCTCCAACACCACCTCCAGGTTACGTGAACAGGTGCCACTGAATCCACAAACTGTTTCCCGGTCAATTCGGTCACTCACCACCAGCTTTCCGGTTTTGTGGTTTATTGTGAAATATTTCCGCCCGCTGTCCGACGTGATTTTGATGCGTCGAGAGGAAACTTTTTTCAGATCCAGACCCAAATCCTGGACAATGTCACCGACTGATGCCCCGTTCTCCAGCTCCTCTGGAATCGAGTATCGAATTTGTGCATTTATAAGGCCACTTAACGTGAACGTCAACACACAGAAATAGCAAAATATATTCTCCATTACTCTATAACAGCATCGTACCGACCCAGCCATCGCAGGCGGGCAAAATTTGCAGACGGTTCGGAGAAATCTTTCCGCCTTTTCAGCTTGCTGCGGGTCCCCACCCGCCTCATCAAAAACAGAGTCCGTGCATAACTCCGACAGTGCGGGGTAAACACCGTATCCTCCGTGATGCATGCATGAAGCAAAGATTTTCCACTGCGTCCATGTTTTCCTCCTCGGTCTGGTTAATGTTTTGAATTGCTCTATCTCTCCTGCAAGGTTGTCTCCTTTCCTCACATATCGCTATTGGTCTCTCTCTCTCTCTCTGCCTTTCTCTCTCTCTCCTTATGTTTCTCTCTGCCTGGATGTGGCGGTGATGCTGTCGGTGGGCAAAGAGGGAGGGAGCGCCACTCGTTCAAATGGTACTGGCTGCATCTCAGCATCTCCGATCAAACAGCATATAACAAGCTAAATGTTTATTTATTTATTTATTTTAGTTGTTCGCCTCAGTTCATGTACATAAGAACGTAAATAGAACCGCAGTTGACACCCGCATAATGTAATTTTTTTAAGCAAAAATAAAGAATGTTTTTTCTCTCTCTCTCTCTCCTCTTGTCAGCGCCACCGCCACCGCCCTTTTTTGAGCCGAGGAAAACTGATTTATGTGCAGCCATCAACAGATTCCCTTGCTGAGGCAAATTAACAATCACTCAGGAGCAAGGCAAACGGAGCAACATATCATTTTGAAAACAGGTAAAAAAAAAAAAAGGAAAAAAAAATAGGAACCTGAGCATCTTGTCAATGCAGTATTACTCGGAGTTTCTATGATGCCATCGTTATACAGTTCTAAATGTCTGCAGGTAATCTTTTCCTAACAGAACCATCAAATGTGTAATTCGTTAATCTATTTTATTCTATCAGCAAGCAAAATCTCCGTTCATTAACATGCACTTCGTATTTTTTACTCTTTTGTTTTCACATGCTAACAGAAAGCAGAAAACCATCTAATAATTAACTAGTGAAACAAATGGTTGTGTCCTTAGCCAAGTCGCAGACAATATACTCCAGCTGTGACCCCCATTGCACATCTGGCAAAAACACCACAACTGTCCTGAGAGACAACATTTACACATATTCTGTTTGCTCACATGCTAAAGTCTGCAAACATACACTAATGTATGAGGTACTTTTTAGTATGTTTTTTTTTCTTACAATGCACTATGTTAAACAAGAATGAAATAATTTCAATTATAAGCACCAAAACTAGAGGAGGGGATCTTTTTAGCACCCTAACCATAATCAAGAGGAAGTAAAAAAAAAATAAAATGCAGGTTTATTGGAGGAAATGTCACAAATTCCCAATAGAATCTGAAGCTAATAACACTGCTAGATGCCTCTTGTAAACTAGTCTAATTTCAGCCTTTGAAATTTCAACCTCTGTGTGTTTATACAATACATATTTACCTCATTCATAATGTATTCATGCAGTCCCAGTAGGAGTATTTTTTATTACAAACACATTACAAAATGTAATAGCCCAATTGCTATACATTTGTATTAAAATGTTTGTACTTTCAAAACTTGGCATTTACTTGTTCACTAAGTGAAATCACTAAGATGAAATTATGAACCATTGCCCTCAGACAATACTTCCCACATCTAGTATTGAGTGTAACTGAAAAATAGGGGAAAAAAACTTTAGGCAATTTTATGCATTTACATTCTTTAAGACTGTTAACATCAAAGTCTAGCTGCATATAATGAAGTTTAGTAAAGACGGTTATTTGTTTTGCATCTGTGATAGGTTTGCATAGAATGTACCAAAGTTTAGGACTTTTTTTGCTCTACAGAAATGCCTTGTCCTTCTCTTTGTGAAACCATCAATCCTTTTGGTATGCCACAGCCACTGGGCTAAGATGAGAATCTATCCGCCCACATTATTCCTTTTCCATGGTGTTTTGCCACTCTCACCCACGCTAAATTTGCCCACAGCAATGACAACACTTGGCACCCAGAGTCGGAGGGAACAGTGACTCACTTGGATGCAGCTAAAAGGATTTTTTGATGACTTCTTTAACTGAAATGCCTTAAATTCTGGGTGGCAAAATTCAGAATTAAAAAGGAACTCACATGTTTTATTGAAAATTTTTATGTCATGCACGAGCTACATATTAAAATTAAAAAGTACATCCAGTCAGTGCCGTAGCTCCGCCCAATTGCAAAAGAATCAGACTTGGTCGCTATAATTAGTCATGATGAGAACATATTTAGCTAAAATTTAAAACATTCAAAAAGTTGAAGTCTTGTTTATATGTATTTGTGATGTTGTAATCATTCACCTAAGAGGTAAGTGATTATCTTCCCCTTCTTTTTAATTGCAGAAGGATATCTCTGATGGCTCCACATGTAGATCTACAGTTATAGCTATGACATTTAACAGATTTTCCCAGTGGGGTAGTTAAACCTCCATATTTTGTTGCGATTAAAAAGGAAAAAAAAAGGAGGACCAGTGACATTTATTTGGCAAACAATAAACACAGATTTCTATTACACCTGACCTTTTCATGTGTCTCACTTTTCACCACTTCCAACTCTTTTCTAATTTATGCACATCACAGACTTCTGAACAGCTCCCCGGTGCCTGTGCCTGCGTCACAAGCATCCATCTGTCCCAGCATTAATTGCATGCCTCTCAGCTGTAGATTTCATTTTTTTCCACTCAAGGGTGCTGCGGATAATGCCATCAAAACTATTCTACGTGCAGACAGATGCCTGTCTCGGTTCAACAGATGCTAATCTTATAGCAGATAATTGGCTCATTTTGTCTCTCTCTCACTCTCTTTTTTTAAATTGATCCTTTTCTTAATTATCAAAACTTTCTGTGCCATTAGGCAAGGCACTTGTTGTCTACCGATATGCATATCAGTGTATTAGTGTGTGTGTGTGTGCATTTGTGGATATGATTTATGTGGATGTGGATGTGGTGTAAAGCGCTTTAAATTGGTCTAAATTGAAATGATCAGAAAAAAATGGATCAATTCTGTCCATTTCCCACTTGCTTTCCTTTGTGTCACTTTCCCAGATCTAGCTGCAGCACTGTGAGCCAGCTGCTGTGCCAGCTGAGGGGGAAACGTCTTTAATGTCATTTGAATATTTTCAGACTGAGAAAGTGGGTGAAATACGACCAGTAGCTTTGAAAATAACTTCATGTGATGGATTAAAGCCAAGATTAAAGTTGAAGCTTCCTCCTTGTTCGCTGTGTCTACCCCAGTATGAAAGAACCCTAATTTCATCAATTATGTAGTACACCCACTAGATTAATAACATTCTCTCCAACCTCATTAATACTGTAAGCAGATACTCTAAAAACCATTTGTATTAGATCCCCTAGGAGACTTTTCCATGGAATCCCCCCGTTTTAGTGAGTCAGACTACAAAAGAAATCTTGCAAGGAAACTGGTCGTGAGTGGGCTATCATGAAGCTTCACTCATCACGTCATTCCCTCAGCCACCACATACAAACAGAAGCAGCCATGCAAACATAAAGGGTATTTGTGCCTGTAGGACTGGGTGCTCTCACACAACAGTGTAGAATGGTATCTGAGGCAAATGCAGGAAGATAGTTTACTGTTCTCGCTGTGAAAATTTAAATGCCAGGGAACCGTCTTCTTCTGCCAAGAGTTTGATGAGCAGATGGGAACAGAGAAGTGAAGCATGCGTTTCCTTTTTTAGACTGTCTAAAAGAGAAGGGCAGAAATAGGTGGATTTCTTATTTTCTTGTCCCCTCATTGAAAAGCGCTGTCTCCGAGGTTTGAGTCTGATCCTGTTACAGTCAAAATCTGGTCTACAGGGCAAGTGGGACTGCAGTGGCATTGTATAAAACCAAGTTTAGAACAAAAAAGCATCAATAAAATTCTGAAATTTGCAGTACAATTTAAATGACAACAGAGGAAGTAAATTCCCCAAAAAAGCCAAACAAAAATACTTGCTAAATAAATAGGTACAATGAATAGGATCAAGCCAAATAATGGAATAAATATTATAAAAAAAGGACAGTCAAAATTGATAATTCACCTTAAAAGCTTTAATTTTGTTTTGCCAGTGCTTTATTGCAATGGAATAACGGCAGCAGCAAAAAACACATTGTCACAGGAAGTCTAAATCCAGCTGTGTATCAGGAGGTATGAGTCAGTAAAAAAGAAAAGGTCAATGAGAAGAGCTCTGAAAAGTTAATCCCCATGTCAGTCAGAGGGTGCAGCCTGAGGAAGAGGTGGGAGAGACGGTGAAATTGGTCCCTCTGTTGGAAGAAATCAGTAGTGCAAAGATTTAACACGTGATTCTCTCCCTCTGCTCATCCACCCAGGCTTTTTTCATTAAGCCAAAGTACTAAGGCATAATCTCATCTATGACAGAGTGTGCTTGAGAGTGAGAAAGGGAGGCGGTTGGAGGGAGGCGAATACCTAATTCTGCCCCGGCGGTCAAGTTCTTTATCTATTCTAGGGCAAGCGCCATACTGACAAAGCTGGATGAAAAAACAGGGCAATGTGTGGAGGTGAAAGCAAGGGGACGGGTAAACATATAACATGTCTGTCTCCAGTTCAAACAATGACAACATACACCACGTTCTGTATTCATCAGATAAATATTGCACAATTAAAATTATTTAGTTGAACAAAATTGTAAAAAAAAAAAAGAGTAAATAATAAAAAAAAAACTAAGTATTACAAAAACAAAAAGAATATACTCATCTGTTACTGAAAAAAAAACGCTTTAAGGACTGATATGTGTTCTCACACCTTTTGAAGAATTGGCTCATTTAAAGCCTAATTATAACCACATTCAGTATGGCTTTTAAAGCGAGCATGCACTGAAGAGGTTCAATACGGATGTTTGTTCTGATCCCACGTGTACCTTTCCTTCAAAAATAAAGGTCACAAGTACAAAAAGCTGCCTAAATCCCTCCCCAGTGGGAGCAAGCACTGGCTAAACAACTTCTTGCATGTCCTGATTCCGGCATGAATCAAATCCTCAGTGCTGCACCAAAGAAAGCTATCAGTAAACGCAGGCAGGCTTGGATACTTTCCCTCTCAGGATGGCCTGGCTTTGTATCTCTGTCGGATTGGCTAGGATGGACCCTGTGGTGCAGAGCATGACAAAGATAATTTAATGAGAGCAAAAATGTTCCAGTGCCAGTGAGAAAGAAGGCTTGGTGGAAGTAGGGGATGTATGATGAGTGCCTTTCTTTAATGTGTGACCGATTGTAGGCTTGTAATTTTTTTTCACTCAGCTTTAGGGCATGCATTTTATCTGTTTTCTTTTTTTTATCCATCTCATTCTTGCAAACCCTGGTTTTCTCACTATTTCATGCTCAAGGCTCAAATCTGTGCTGCTGTATTTGGGTCTTTCTGTGAAATCTTTTCCATTCTGGAATTGTACTAATCTCACTCTCTTTCTCCCTCGTTTGATTTGCTTTCTCCTGTTTACACATAAAAAAAAACAATCCTGCCAAGGTTGCTGCAAATCTGTACCATGCACCTCCTCTCCTTTCCTCTCTCTCCTTATTTATTCCTCACGCTTCTCGTCGTAACCAAGCGGCTTCCTTCCAGCTTGCATCCGTATGAAACATGCTGGGATGGAAGCGAGAGTGAGACTGGGGGTGGGTGTACCATTAGCAGCTCCCTGGAAACAGACTGGCTCATCATTACAGCCCAGAAACAGTCTCCATGGCAACCTAACTTCACTCTCACACAAAGGACACACCCTTGTCAATGAGAAAAACAGGAAGTGGTCCATGAGATGTGCGCGTCAGAACGGCAGTTAAAGCCTCTGCTGCAGGAGACCAGTCCAGACACTGCGAAGCTCTTAGTTGAGAGCTCCTGCAACCATAATGTAGTGCAGAATAAATAATTTAATGTATGTTGCAGCATCAAGGGATGGGAAGTTAGCTTTTTTTTTATCATTTAAACATTCTAGAGCTTTCGTGTTTTTGTTTTTAAATAGTTTGTGCAAGTGAGACACTGAATTGCATCCTTTATGTAAAAAAAACAAAAACAAAAACAAAAAACAAAAAAAAAAACAGACCGTTCAGTAGCTCATAGCTAGAATACTGCATGGATACAAAAAAGCCTCCCCCTCCTACTGCCCTTTAAAACACAGGTTCAGCTGTGATCGACATTGGGTTATGTCCGGCCCCGCCCAGCCGCAGAGCCGAACAGGAGGGAGAGCCGAGGCGAACTGAACTGATACCTCGATCGGAACGGAAGCTCCCCACTGCTTGCTACTGCAAAGGGTAGCGGAAAATTACCTGCCCCTCCCCCACTTTCTACCTCAGACAACAGAGAGCCGCAGCGTACAGCGCACACGCTGAAACATTTACGCAGAGAAGCAGATCCAGACATTGTTTCGGGAGCCAGTGGACTCGGAGCGTGCGTACAACCTACACTGCGCATCGACTGTATCGGACATAAAGCTGCGCAGCAAACACAAGTTCAGACTGATGGCGCCTGTAGCCGCGCTGCCCGTGCTTAAATCACTCGCTGACCCACTTAAGCGACGCTCATAACCTGATAGACGTGGGTCGCAAATATTCCGTGTGTGTGTGTGTGTGTGAGAGAGAGAGAGAGGGACGGAGCTGGGTTTCACTCTTCTCCCCAGCCAAAGACGAAACAAAAATAAATGACTGAAGCTTTGACAGATAATCGCAAGACTGTGTGTCCTGAACCACTCCCTGAAATGAGGTCATAGCGTCTGAGTGGGTCACAACATCATCAAACCATTGAGAGAAAGGAAATAAACTGAGCCCCCAAACCTCCCTGGGATTACCTGAACCCAAACCACCGGTAAAACGCAGAATTATGTATTCTATGATTATACATGCAAAAATTAATACGCGACCAGCTTCGGGACTAAAGCCCACTTGACTTGACACCGAACTGGGTTTTGTAAGCACATTAAAGGACAGTAATGGAAATATATTAAATCAGGTTTACAGCGCTCCACAGCTGAGAGCATGCATGTCTGAAGAAATGGAGTTAATTTCCTGTTAGCTCCTTCAGCTGCTCCCCTTCACCAGGAGGGAGTGTGCAAGTGGGGGGAGGGGAGGGGGAGGAGAGGAATTCATCAGCATGGATGAGACGCAAGAGAAAAGAGACGCCCGAGCAATGGATACCACGATTCAGCCTCTCCTCGGAATGAAGGTTATAAGGTTTTCTGATAAAGTATGCTAAAGAACTGTAAATAAAAATACACTACAATGGGAGGGTAAGGGGATTGAACAGGCTAATTACACAGAAAACCTGCAAAACTTTGCAGCCTCTGAGGATGCACAAAAATGTGTCTCATGACTAAAAATGTATGAACATTTCCCTTAATAGGCTAGAATTTATATTGATGTGGTATTGCATCCAGAGAGTAGAGAGCATTATAGGTCAGGCTATGATCAACACAGATTTAAGATTCAAGCAGAACTAAACAAAAATTATTACAGCAAAAGGAAAGATGAACAAATCTACAACAACAACAACAAAAAAAAGCAATGAGAGCAAATGTTACTATATAGCGAAATGAGAGAACCATAACATTCGCAAAACATTTAATATTCTCTTTGTGTGGAAAGTGTTTGTATCTAAAAATGTTATGAATTGGTTTATATCTCACACAGAAATTATATGTAACAAATAAACTTTGATTTCGTGTACTTGAAAGGTGCAAGTTTAAAATAAATTATTCTTGAAATATTACATATGCCAGCTTTCATGACAAGGGTGTCTGTTTTTTCATAGTAGATATCATAGCTTGTCTAAGCAGAAAAAATAACACACGTCAGGCTAAAAGTGTTGTCAGTTACATAATGTGTCCCTGCACTGCAGTGAGGTCTGCATAAATCCTGCTGAGAATTGAGATTTCATTTTTAGAAGATCTCACCTGCCCCTTTAAAAAATAAAAATAAAAAATTCAAGCCAGAATGTCTTTTGCAATACTTTGTAGCTGTACTTAATGTCCTTGGTTAACATGACGTTAATATAAAATGAATAATTTTATTGGAAGATATTCAAATAAATGCTTTTATTTGGCAGAGAGACCGAGTTATCCACATTAGAAAAATGCTAAGAAAACGTTTTTATCTGATTACTTTTAATGTTTCATAAATGTCTGATACCTTCTCAGAACCAAGCAACAACTTATGCAGATTTATCTTTAAGGCTTTTACAGCCACATATACCAGGCGAATCAAGATCTCTAAATCAAAAACTTTTAGGATTTCCCAGGACATGGCTTGAGACCAGAGGAAAATACTTTTTCCTTTGCTGGTCTGAGGGTTTGGAAAAGTCTATTTTTTTCTGTGAGGTCTGCTGGTTTGCTCTTTCTTAGAAACTTGTCTTTAAAAACTGTTTTTTAATTGCAGACAGTAAGCCTTTGTTTTCTAACTTCATTGCCTATTCTGTCAACCTTGAATTTTGCTTATTGTTTTGTGCCATTATAATTATTACTAGTAGTGGTATTAGTATTAGGTGCTTGAAAAATGAATGATGATTATGATTATGATGAGGAAGAATCTGAAACTCAGAATCATCATGAGGGTCAGGGTAATTGTTGTTGAGAGTTGTAAAGATTTGAACATATTGCTGAGTACTGTTGAATTCATCATTCGTTAACAGAAAGAATAAGAAGAGCACAACTGCAAACTGACTAAGACATGCCTTTCCATCCTAATTTGACCAGCCAAAAAAAGTGGAGTATTATTACACATCATTGCACACTAAGCATGTCTGGCCTTTATGGAAGAGTGACAAAAAGAAAGCCATTGCTGGAAGAAAAGTACTAGAAGGCCCTAAGTCATGTTGAGGACACAGCAACAGCATGGAAGATCAGGCCAGCTAGCACCGGTGATGATGAATTGAGCTAAAGAAAATGAGAAGATTTCAGACTGTGACAGAGGTTCACCTTTTTGTAAGGCAACTCCAAAGATATAAATAAAGCCACAATCCC
>NW_006800725.1:40238-42851 GCF_000485575.1 Poecilia formosa | reverse complement strand
AATAAGGAGCTAAAATGGTTGGATTATTATCATTTTCATCCAGAATTAAAATGTTAACAGTCACGTTGCTGCTGAGCGGAGGAACACCGGAGTCTGTGGCCTGAACCATAAACTGAAACGTCTTTAACTCCTCATAGTTAAAAGACTGCAGACTGATTATTTCTCCAGTGTCTGCTTTCACGTTAACCACGGATCCTATGCCATTATGTCTTTGATTATTATTATTATTATTACTAACTACCGAAAACGTCACCTTTCCATTTTCGTCTACATCAGGATCATCCGCAGTTAAGGTATAAACCACATCACCAACTGGTCCGTTCTCTTTCACAAAAATATTGATCACTCTTTCCTTAAAACGTGGCGCGTTGTCATTGACATCTGACACATGAACCATAATTACGCTGGTGCTGGAGAGAGGCGGCAGACCTTCGTCCATCGCTGTTATTGTTACATTATATACAGAAACCTTTTCTCTGTCAAGCGCTCCATCCACCACTAAAGAGTAATGATTTTTATACGTGTTTTTAATTTTAAAGGGTACGGCATTAATTATTTTCACCTGAACGACACTGTTTTTATCTGCGTCCGGATCTTTCACCGTTAAAAGTCCAACCATTGTGTCGAGAGGTGCATCCTCCCTCAGAACATTGACTAATGATGTTACAGATATTTCTGGTGGATTGTCGTTGATGTCTGTAATTTCAATGAGTACTTTGCAATGAGATGCTCTTGTACTTGTCCCTCTATCTTTTGCTTGGACCCGTAGTTCAACCACATTATTCCTTTCGTGGTCTAGCTCATCTTTTATATTAATCTCGCCAGTAATTGGATTAATGGAAAATTTATTGACGTTGTTATCATTATCCTGGTTTATAAAAGAATACTGAATTTCTCCATTTATCCCTTCGTCTAAGTCTCTTGCATGCACAGAAATCACAGCTGCGCCTAACGGGGTATTTTCAGGCACTCTGACTTTGTACAGAGGCTTGTCAAATACCGGGATATTATCATTAACGTCTTCTACGTTAACATTGATGAGTAATGTCCCTGATTTAGCAGGTTTACCTCCATCTGTAGCTGTCAGAGTTAATTTTATAAGTGACTGTTTTTCTCGATCTAAAGGTTTCTGCAGGACCATTTCAGCAGACACAGTTGGATCGCCTGCGTTTTGTGCATCCAGTGCAAAATGTTCATTATGGCTGAGTTTATAAGCCTTTACTGTATAAACACCGACGTCTGCGTCAAATGCCTTCGGAAGAGCAAATTTTTCTCCAGTAAAAGCCGATTCAGACACGTTCAGATCAATCTCCGGTATCCTGAACGAGGGCGTGTTGTCGTTTATATCCACAATTTTAACCTCAAACCGATAAAGATTTAGCGGAGAATTCACAATGGCTTCCACTTCCAGGGAGCATTTGGCTTTACGAGCACAGAGCTCCTCCCGGTCGAGCCTGTCTTTCACCAGAAGTGCTCCAGTCTTCATGTTCACATCAAAATACTTCTTATTAGGTCCCGAAATCTGAAAGTGTCTTTTTTCCAGTTCTTGTAAATCTAGCTGTAAATCCTTCGCCAGATTTCCAACAACCGTACCCGGACTCGACTCCTCCATAATCGAATATACAGTTTGTGCCTCTGCGACCATCAGGATGCGCAAAACAAAAAACAAATTATAAATCCAGGTCGGGGCCGTCTTCCCTCGTCCCATTATGTCCCGATCTGACAAAACACACGGAATAAATTGTAATAAATCATTCCAGGGTTAACATATTTCCATGAGTGTGGAGTCAGATCACAGCCCCTCAGTGCGGTGAGGACGTTACTCACGGCTTCCCAAACAAAGAGCTTGAAGCCCTCTCTAAAGGGAGGAGCATTGCACATGGATAAAATGTGTTAAAACGCGAACAGTTCGCAGTGACATCTTGTGGCGATTTGAAGTGAAATAAAATGTAATGAAAAGGGTATTCAACTATTATTGTGACTTTAAGTCATCCCAGACGAAATTCATTGAATTCTTCAGGAATTTATTTTAAGAAAAGGAGGTAAACAACAAGTGCTGAAGTCTCTGAGTGCCAAAGTTAAGAATTCAAAAGTTGTCACCTTCCTAAAATAATGGGCAGTATTTATTTATTTTTTAATCAAAAGTGTTTTATTATTACTATTATTATTTTTGCCTAAATCATCATTTAGCAAAAAGAGGTGTTGATTTTCTTCTTTTTTTGTCAAAATATGATTGGCAAAAATCACTTTGGCTATTGTGGTGATGAAGCGTTAGATGATAATGAATACATTTGTCATTCACTGTGAACCAAAAACACTTTCAAGAATGAAACATTCTTGAAAGTGTTTCAAGAATGTTGAAAAAAAAAAACAATTAAAAATTTGCAAATATAATGTAAGGTTTTAAACTCGGCATAACAATAATTGCATAATTGCTATGTGGTGCATAGGGAATTGAGATAATGTTTCTGAATTTCTTACCTTTTCTTTGTTTGGTAAAGTCTGAGTTCTGGTAAAAGTATCGCTCCCGTTTATACTGATCAGTTCCGCATCTGCAGGTGGAAACGGGGCGGGGCAAACCACTACGTCACTCTTCAGTGCGTCTGAGCTGAA
>NW_006800725.1:37560-39364 GCF_000485575.1 Poecilia formosa | reverse complement strand
CGTGCTCAGAATAAGGAGCTCAAATGGTTGGATTATTATCATTTTCATCCAGTATTAAAACATTAACAGTCACATTACTACTTTGCTGAGGAACACCAGAATCATTTGCTTGAACTTTAAACTGAAATGTTTTTAACTCCTCATAGTTAAAAGACTCCAGACAGATAATTTCTCCAGTTTGAGAGTTTATGTTTAAAACTGAAGATATGGGGATATTTTTTGAAAAGTTGCCTAATAATGAATACATTATTTTAGCATTTTCTGCCTCATCTGGGTCCTGTGCCATTATAATTCCAATATTGGTTCCGACTGCACTATTCTCTTTGACATAAACATTTACTACAGAATCTGAGAAAATAGGGGCATTATCGTTAACATCTGAAATGTGAACAGGGATAACATTAGTACTAGAGAGGGGTGGATTGCCCTCATCTATAGCATAAATTGTGACATTATAGTGAGAAACACTCTCTCTATCAAGAGGTCCATCAACTGTTAATGAATAATAATTTTTATAATTAAGCTTGAGCTTAAAAGGAACCGACCCAATGACCTGAGCACTGGTAATACCATTTTTACCCCCATCTTTGTCGGTCACAGTCACCAGAGCAACGACAGTTCCTGTCTTAGCATCTTCTTTAACTGGACTCATCAAGGACGTGACCACAACCTCGGGTATGTTGTCATTAACGTCAATCACTTCCACTAACATTTTACCGTGAACACTTCTTGAAGGCGAACCTTTATCTCTGGCTTGCAAGCGGATATCATAGGCTGCAGTTTCCTCATAGTCGATCTGTCCTATCACAGTTATTTCCCCTGTGTCTGGGTTTATTGAGAATAAAGCATCAGGATTGATATTTCCTCTTCTAATAAATGAATATAATATTTCACTGTTTATTCCCTCATCTGAATCTTCAGCACTGACAGTGAGAATGGAGGTTTGCAAAGGGGTGTTTTCAAGAACCTTGACTTTATACAACGACTGACTAAACACTGGAGCATTGTCATTAGTATCTATTATATGCACAGTGATCTTTAATGTCCCCGTTTTGGCAGGTTTACCTCCGTCGAAAGCAACTAATGTTAGGTGACTCGCAGCATTTTTCTCTCTGTCTAACGACTTTTGCAGCACTAATTCGGCAGACTCACTGTGTTGTCCTCCGCTTTGTATGTCAAGCAAAAAATATTCATTTGAACTCAGCTTGTAGCTTTTCACCCCGTTATTCCCCGAATCCGCGTCGTTTGCCATCGGCAGCAAATACCTCTCTCCGGGAGAAGACGATTCTGAAATATTCAAGGTAATTTCCTTTTCAAGAAAATATGGTGCATTATCATTGATGTCCGTTATCTGAACCTCTATGCGATGCAGACGCAACGGGTTGCTCAACATGGCTTCTATATTTAGGAAACATTTATCCGAGTTCGGACAAAGCTCTTCGCGATCAATCCGGTCGCAAACATACAGTGTACCAGCTTTCAAATCCAAGTCAAAATACTTCTTAAAGCTCCCAGAGACAATTCGTAAATCCCGTCGTTCCAACTCACTGACGGCGACTTGTAAATGCTTAGCAAGATTTCCCACCACTGTTCCTTTGTCAACCTCCTCGGGAACGGAGAACGAGAGCAGCGCTGTGCACGCAACACAGAAATAAAGCAGAGCCCCGATGTTTATCCAGATCGCGCCTGTAATCGTCCCACGTCCCATTGCTGCCAAACAAACGAAAAAATATATATATATATAATTTTAGAACACGTCCATTTTGTGGTAAATATCACACGGGATCCACTCTGCAGAGTGACC
>NW_006800725.1:35033-35903 GCF_000485575.1 Poecilia formosa | reverse complement strand
AACAACATGACCAGGAAAAATAAGATCCCATCATTCCTTCTTCTTTTCATCGCTGATTTAAGAGAGATGGACGATATCTTAATTGTTCCTATACTAACGCCACTCGTTCGCAAAATATGTTCAAAGCAAATGATTCCACTCCCCGGTGTTGAGCCATGGTTTCTGCTCATCAAACAAAGCACACATAGTCTGCTGTGACGCATAAAACGAAAGGAGGAGACTAAAAACTGCAAGCTCACAAAACACACGGTCGTCAGCGACCCCAAGCGATGTAACCATATACTATGAAAAACCAACAGAAAATATTCAGCACACAAAATAATGACACTTTCATTAAGTAAAATCACTTACATTATTTGCCACAAGCGGATTTTTTTTTTCATGTCAGTCTACTGTGATTCAAGCACGATGAAGTAAAAAAAAAGTGTGGTATCAATCTGAACAACCCTTCATCCTTAAAGGAACGAATAAATAAAAAAATAACAATATAATAGAAAAAGCCCAACAGCATTTGCAGCACCATGGAAAGCGCCTTAAATGGGTGCGTGTTTGACAAAGTACATTCCATATATCTGCTTCGTTGAACACTAAAAATATACATCCATACTTTCAAAATAACGGAAAAAAACACGCAAGTTTCATTAAATGTAGATATATAGAGATTTAAGTCATAATATACTATTTAACATATTTATCTGCAAGTTAGTTTTACACAAAGTACTTACTGACAAATATTTACTCACCTTTTCTGTGTTTGGTAAAGTTTGAGTTCTGGTAAAAGTAGCGGTTCCGCTAATACTGATCAGTTCAGCATCTACAGGTGGAAACGGGGCGGGGAAAACCACTACGTCACTCTTCAGTGTGTCTGAG
>NW_006800725.1:32360-33963 GCF_000485575.1 Poecilia formosa | reverse complement strand
TAAAAATACTGGCTCCAACTGGGCTGTTTTCTTTCACATAAATATTGATCACAGAATCAAAGAAACTGGGCGCGTTGTCATTGACATCAGAGATTGTTACATTGATAACGCTGGTGCTGGACAGAGACGGGACTCCGTCATCATTAGCTACGATTGTCAGATTGTAAGAAGCATGTGATTCTCGATCAAGGGGTCCATCTACAACTAAAGAGTAATAACTCTTATAATTAGCATTTAGCTTAAAAGGAGTTGAACCAACAAGCTTACATCGAGTTTGACCATTTTTGCCGCCATCGTTATCCGTCACTGTAACCATAGCGACAACACTTCCTATTTCTGCATCTTCTTTAACTGGGTTCATCAGTGATGTTACAACAATTTCTGGGGTGTTATCGTTTACATCGACTACTTCAATCAAAAGCTTCCCATTGGATCTCCGAGGTGACGCACCTTTGTCTGTGACTTGAATATGGATTTCAAATTTTGACTGTGCTTCATAGTCTAATTCACTTTTAACGCTGATATCTCCGGTTTCTTCATTTATCAAAAACATATCAGATGGATTAAAATGTGCACGTTTGACAAAAGAGTAAACTACTTTACCATTGTTTCCATCATCTAAATCAGTGGCATTGAGCTGAATAACTTTAGATCCCACAGAAGAATTTTCGTCAACACGAGCTTTATACAGTGTTTTGCTAAAATAGGGTGTGTTGTCGTTCACATCTAAAACATTAATAATAATTTGAACAGTTCCAGATTTTGGAGGTCTGCCTCCATCTATAGCAGTGAGTGTCAGTTTAATAGTTGCTTGTTTCTCTCGGTCTAAAGCTTTCAGCAGCACTAATTCAGCAGATGCGCTGTGTTCTCCGCCGCTCTGTACGTCGAGGGAAAAGTACTCATTTACACTGAGCTTGTACGTCTTCACAGAATTGCTGCCTGAATCTGCATCGACTGCCAAAGGCAGCAAGAAGCGCTCGCCCGCTGGTGACGATTCAGAAATATTGAGAGAAAAATATTTCTCCACAAAAGTAGGCGCGTTGTCATTCACGTCATTAATCACCACCTCGATGCGTTTATGAACTACAGGATCACTCAGTATGGCCTCGATATTTAAAGTGCATTTAACAGGGTTCAGACAAAGCTCCTCACGATCTATCCTCTCATTGACATAAAGCTCTCCTGTTTTAAAATTAGCCTCGAAGTATTTCTTACTGTGTCCCGACACAATATTTAGATTCCTGGTTTGCAGATCTCGCACGTTGACGTTAAAATCCTTTGCGAGGTTCCCGACAACAGTTCCTTTGTCCGCCTCCTCGTTGATAGAGTAGGATATCTGAGCTGCAGACCAGTCGGATGCAAACAACATGACCAGGAAAAATAAGATCTCATCATTCCTTCTTCTGCTCATCGCTGATTCAAGAGAAATAGACGATGTCCTAACCGTTTCTGAAGTGACACCACTCGATCGGAACAATTGTCACAACAAATGATTCCACTCCCCGACTCTCAACCATGATTCCTTCTCCTCAAACAAAGCACACATAGTCTGCTGTGACGCAAAAAAGAAAGGAGGAGACTAAAAATAAAGAGTTTTCAAAAT
>NW_006800725.1:29164-30738 GCF_000485575.1 Poecilia formosa | reverse complement strand
CAATGGCCTTGACTTTAAACTGAAATGTTTTCATTTCTTCATAATTAAAAGACTGCAGAGTAATAATTTCTCCAGTATCTGAGTTGATGTTTATAAACGAAGACACGGGGTTATGTTTATTATCAGAATCTACAGAATAAGTTACTCTGGCGTTTTCATTAATATCAACATCGACTGCGCTTATAGTAAAAATACTGGCTCCAACTGGGCTGTTTTCTTTCACGTAAATATTGATCACAGAATCAAGGAAACTGGGCGCGTTGTCATTGACATCAGAAATATGTACATTGATGACGCTGGTGCTGGACAGAGACGGGACTCCGTCATCATTAGCTATAATTGTGATATTGTAAAAAGCATGTGCTTCTCGATCAAGGGGTCCATCTACAACTAAGGAGTAATAACTCTTATAATTAGCATTTAGCTTAAAAGGAGTTGAACCAACAAGCTTACATCGAGTTTGACCGTTTTTGCCGCCATCTTTATCCGTCACTGTAACCATAGCGACAACGCTTCCTATTTCTGCATCTTCTTTAACTGGGTTCATCAGAGATGTTACAACTATTTCTGGGGTGTTATCGTTAACATCGACTACTTCAATCAAAAGCTTTGCATTTGATCTCCGAGGTAAGGAACTTCTGTCTGTTGCCTGCACGTGTATTTCATAAGCTGACTGTGTTTCATAATCTAGTTCACTTTTAATGCTTATTGCACCTGTTTCTGAATTCATGAAGAAAATCTCGGCTGGATTGAAGCTGGCGCGTTTGACTAAAGAGTAAATTAGTCTTGCGTTTTCCCCTTCGTCTAAATCTGTGGCATTAAGCTGAATAACTGTATATCCGATTGGAGCATTTTCGTAAACGCTAGCTTTATAAAGCGATTTGCTAAAAGACGGCGTATTATCATTGGCATCTAAAACATTAATAATAATTTGAACAGTTCCAGATTTTGGAGGTCTGCCTCCATCTACAGCAGTGAGTGTCAGTTCAATAGTTGCTTGTTTCTCTCTGTCTAAAGCTTTCAGCAGCACTAATTCAGCAGATGCGCTGTGTTCTCCGTCGCTCTGTACGTCGAGGGAAAAGTACTCATTTACACTGAGCTTGTACGACTTTACAGAATTGCTGCCTGAATCTGCATCGACTGCCAAAGGCAGCAAGAAGCGCTCGCCCGCGGGTGAAGATTCAGAAATATTGACAGAAAAATATTTCTCCACAAAAGTAGGCGCGTTGTCGTTCACGTCATTAATCACCACCTCGATGCGTTTATGCACTACAGGATCACTCAGTATGGCCTCGATATTTAAAGTGCATTTAACAGTGTTCAGACAAAGCTCTTCACGATCTATCCTCTCACTGACATAAAGCTCTCCTGTTTTAAAATTAGCTTCGAAGTATTTCTTACTGTGTCCCGACACAATATTTAGATTCCTGGTTTGCAGATTTCGGACGTTGATGTTTAAATCCTTTGCGAGGTTCCCGACAACAGTTCCTTTGTCCGTCTCCTCGTTGATAGAGTAGGATATCTGAGCTGCAGACCAGTCGGAAGCAAACAACATGACCAGGAAAAATAAGATC
>NW_006800725.1:24668-27822 GCF_000485575.1 Poecilia formosa | reverse complement strand
CACAGCCCTGATCTTTGCTACAAAGTAGCCCGCTTCAGCAGAATAAGGGATGGTCTCACTGTTAACAGAACCAAGTTCAGAATATGGTGCAAGAATTGTTGGGTTATTATCATTTTCGTCCAAGATTAAAACATTTACAGTAACGTTGTTGCTGAGAGGAGGAACACCTGAGTCTATGGCCTGAACTTGAAACTTAAACGTTTTCAGTTCCTCGTAATTGAAAGCCTGCATACTTATGACGTCACCAGTGTTTGAGTTGATGCTTAGTACTGAAGAAACTGGAATACCCTTTTGAAAACCATTCGAAAGTCTGTAGGTAACTTTTGCATTGTCATCCGCATCCGTATCAATTGCGCTTATTGTGCACAGCTTTGAACCGACTGGGCTGTTTTCTTTGACAAAAACGTAAATTACGGGTTCGGTAAACCGAGGCGCGTTATCATTAACATCAGCAACTTGTACAGTAATTACTTTAATGGTAGACAGAGATGGGCTTCCCTCATCTGAGGCTTTAACGGTAATTTCATATGTAGAGATGTTTTCTCTATCGAGAGGTCCATCAACTACTAATGAATAGTCATTTTTGTAGTTGGACTTGAGCTTAAAAGGAAGAGATCCAGCGACGCCGCATCTAGTTATTCCGTTTTTCCCGCCATCTCTGTCACTCACTGTAATGAAAGCAACGACCGTTCCCTGCTCTGCATCCTCTCTTACTGGTGTCATCAAGGATGTGACAGATATTTCAGGAGAATTGTCATTAACATCAATAACCTCTATTAATAACTTGGCATGCGCACTGCGAGGAGGCACTCCCTGATCCTTTGCCTGAACTCTGATTTCATAAGCGCGTGTTTCTTCATAATCTAGACCTTCTTTTGCTGTTACCTCCCCCGTTTCTGCGTTTAAATCAAACAGGCTTGCCGGATCAATACTCCCCGTTTTTATGAAGAAATAACGAATGTCGCTGTTGACACCTTCGTCCAAATCCGTCGCATTTAACTTGAGAACAAACGTTCCAGGACTAACGTTTTCTCTGATATGCACCTTGTACAGAGATTTACTAAACACAGGACTGTTGTCATTCACATCTATGACGTTGACTGTCAGCTGCAATGTCCCTGATCTGGGTGGCGAACCGCCATCTACAGCAGTAAAAACAAGTTTTATCACCGATTCTTTTTCTCTGTCCAAAGCTTTCTGCAGTACAAACTCGGCCAAAACGCCATGCTCTCCACCGCTCTGTACGTCAAGCGAGAAATGTTCATTCTGACTCAGCTTGTAGCTTTTTATTGCGTTGCTTCCTATATCCGGATCCACCGCTACAGGGAGAGGATATCTCTCTCCTGGTGATAATGACTCCGAGATATTTAGCGTATGTGTTTGTTCAATAAACAATGGCGAGTTGTCATTTACATCAAGAACGTTTATCTCGACACGGTGCACATTCATCGGATTGCTTAAAGCCGCTTGTATTTTCATGGAGCATTTTACCGCATGTGGACAAAGCTCCTCTCGGTCTATTCTCTCAGCGACAAAGAGGTTTCCGGTCTTTAAATTCACGCCAAAATATGTCTTGCTGAAACCAGAAACAACACGTAGATCCCTGGAGTTCAGATCGTGCGCGTTCAGGTTCAGATCCTTGGCAATATTTCCCACAACAGTCCCTTTGTTCACCTCCTCGGAAACGGAGTACGATAGCTGTGATATGGTCCGCTCACAAAGAGAAAGCAGTGCAGCCGAATAAATCCAAAGATGTCCGTGTTGTGTTGCCCAAAACATCCTTAATGTGGAAACAAAGCAGACCCGATTATACAAATTATCTTAAAAAAAATGCAGATCCTATTCGCAGGACAGAGTATGTTCTTGTCCACGCCGTACGACAGAATGATGGGAAGCTACAAAGGCTGATGACGGGTTATTCTTTTCAAGATGAGCGAAGGAGGGATGGCAGACGTATAAACTGATTCATACTAATGGTCTCGAGTGACATCATGTGGTAGAAGATGTATAACAATTATCAAAAGTGATAGGCGTTGTAACTGAGATACATATTACGTACACGCATTATTTGCATTAATAAAACAAAGAAAAATATTAAATAAATTAAAATCTTCATGCAGAAGTATACAAATGTTAATAATGAAGGCAAATATGAAAAACAATTTTAAGAGTACAATGATCATTTCAAAGCAAATATTATAACAATATCTAGAAAAGTCCAAATACATTTTATGAAGTTCAAATCTTGTTCATGTTGTACAGTAGTGTGATAATCCATCTAATTTAATATCCTTGCATAAATTGAAGAAACAAAGATAATTGGAGCGGAGTAAGGAGGTGTTCAAATGGTGTATTTGTGACTTCAGGACCATGGATAGCGTCGACATGATTTAGCTTTTTTTCTTTTTTCTTTGCTTCTTCTTAATTTTTAACTGAACAGTGTCATTATGTAAAGAAAACACACATTGAGAGGACGTCCATTTCATGGTCATTGTTACTTATATCCAGTGCTTAGTTATGAGTCAATAGGACTATATTACAAAATGTTATAACAGCAAGTCAGAGCAGTAACTAATTGAGTACATTTTTTGTACCTTTTTATAGTGTTTATATCTCGGAGTAATAAATGTTTGTAGTTTTAGATCAAGTGAGTACCTAAGGTTAACTAGAGTATGTGAATTTCAAACTGCATGCACTACAGTACTGCTGTGGTGTCTCAAGGAAGATGTATAATAATCCTTGAACGACGCACACAAAAGCTTAAACATGTTCTTATTTGCTTGTAGAAATAAAGTTAAACCAGGCAGCTTCACTTCAGCATTGACAAGAGTTGTTTTTAAAGGCTCATAAACAAGAGAAGATAAATATGACATATTATTGCTGTATGATTGCCAACATTCATAAAGACTTGCTCTCTTTTTTGATCCTAGCAAATTAACAAGCACTTCTTAAAATTACAATATTTCAGTTCTGAACCATAACATAAACCCCCAAGTCCCATTGATGACATACCTTATCTTTGTTTGGTAAAGTCTGAGTTCTGGTAAAAGTATCTCCTCCGTTAATACTGATAAGTTCGGCATCCACAGGAGGAAACGAGGCGGGGAAAACCACTACGTCACTCTTCAGTGTGTCTGAGCTGAAACACACGTCA
>NW_006800725.1:21599-24156 GCF_000485575.1 Poecilia formosa | reverse complement strand
ATCCCGCTTCAGCAGAATAAGGGATGGTCTCACTGTTAACAGAGTCGTGCTCAGAATAAGGAGCTAAAATAGTTGGATTATTATCATTCTCATCCAGGACTAAAACATTAACAGTCACACTTCCACTTAGTGCAGGAACACCAGAATCTGTAGCCTGAACTTTAAATTGAAATGTTTTCAACTCTTCGTAGTTAAAAGACTTCAGATTAATTATATCTCCAGTGTCTGAGTTAATGTTTAAAACAGATGATATTGGAATATTTTCAAAGGAACTATCTAACAGTTTGTAACTAATTTTTGCATTTTCATCCAGGTCTGGATCAAAGGCACGTACAGTGTAGATTTTTGAATTCAATGGTCGGTTTTCTTTGACATAAATGTATATGACCGGTTCTACAAAATGAGGTTTGTTGTCATTTACATCTGCCACCTGCACAGTGATCACACTGATGCAGGACAGAGGAGGGTTCCCCTCATCTGTAGCTGTTATTGTGACGTTATGAGCAGAAATGTTTTCTCTGTCCAGTTGTCCATCAACAACTAAAGAGTAATCATTATTTTAGTTAGACTTCAGTTTAAAGAGACCAGATCCAATAATGTTACATTTAGTTACACCATTATTCCCTCCATCTTTATCACTCACTGTAACTAAAGCTACAATGGTCCCTAATTGTGCGTCTTCTCTCACTGGCGTCATTAAAGATGTGACTGATATTTCTGGCGCGTTGTCATTCACATCAATCACATTTATTAATAATTTCGCATATGCACTTCGAGGTGAAGCTCCCTGATCTTTTGCTTGGACTCGAATTTCATAAGCGCGCGTTTCTTCATAATCTAGATTGCCTTTCAAAGTTATTTCTCCGGTTTCTGAATGTAAGTCAAAAATATTTGTCGGGTCAGTATTTCCTCTTTTAATAAAGGAGTACAAAATCTTACTGTTTATGCCTTCGTCCATGTCTGTCGCATTTAATTTTATTACAGGTGTCCCGAGGGGGGCGTTTTCCTTCACGCTTACTTTGTAAAGTGATTGACTGAAACTTGGTATATTGTCATTTGCATCTATAATATAAACATGTATGTTTATTGACCCTGATTTGGGAGGCTTTCCTCCATCGACGGCCGTTAACAGAAGTGTTATGACCGAACGCGTCTCCCTGTCTAAAGCTTTCTGCAATACCAATTCAGCCGACACGCCATGTTCTCCGCCGCTCTGAACGTCTAGAGAGAAATGTTCATTCTGACTCAGCTTATAGCTTTTCACGGCGTTGCTCCCCATGTCTGCATCCACAGCCACGGGGAGGGGATACCGCTCTCCAGTTAGTGATGATTCAGAAATATTTAGGCAAAGTTTGCTCTCAACAAATGAGGGAGAATTATCATTTATGTCTACTATGTTAAGCTCTATGCGATGTGCACTCATCGGATGACTTAAAACCGCTTGTATCTTTAGCGAGCATTTGATCAGATTCGGACAAAGTTCCTCTCTGTCTATTCTCTCGTTGACAAAGAGGTTTCCGGTTCGCAAATCAACGTCAACATATTTCTTACTGTAACTTGAAACAACATGCAATCCCCTGTCCTCCAGGTTCTGAAGATTCAGGTTTAAATCCTTAGCGATGTTCCCCACAACCGTGCCTTTGTTCGTCTCCTCCGATATGGAATAGGACAATTGCGAGAAAGAGCAGCCGCACAGACAAAGAAACACTGCGAATGTAATCCAAATGTATTCCTTTCCTCGTCGTGGATGCATCATGGAATCATAAAAGACAAATCAAGCGAAGTAATCATCTATTCGGAGTAAACATGTTGTAGTTCAGAGGAACGGTGCTGACGGCAATCTATTCCGCTTCTCCAAGCGATTGTTGCAGACTAAGAAGCCCTGTACGCGGCGTGCTGATGGCCAAAATATTTTTTTTCTGTCTTGAAAGAAGGAGGAGTTTTCAAATATATAATCACACTGAAATCCGTGGTCTCCAGCGACATCATGTGGTAAATAATCAGTTTGAACCTGAAACCAAAACATTTATTGAAGGAAGCAGGTTTACGGCGAGGCTTTACAAATAACGATATTGAGATTTGGGCAGGACATAACAGACAAGTGAACAGTTATTTACTGAAAAAGAAATGGAGTTTTACAAGTGTCAACATTATAATAGTTAAAGGATTTTGGCCTTATGCTTCGACCCAGTTGAAAAAGGCACTTTTCAATTAAGCAAAAATGATAGCTAAAAACCATGAAATTTGTCAAGAAACTATATAATAGTAATTTTGATTCAAAGATTAAAGTTAAAAAGAAAAAAAAACATAAAACCATTAGATGTGTAGCGATAAAACGACTTACAATATAAATCCTACTAACTTTTGAATACATATTATAGTATGACACTAGATATCGCTTACCTTTTCTGTGTTTGGTAAAGTCTGAGTTCTGGTAAAAGTATCACTCCCGTTAATACTGATCAGTTCAGCATCTACAGGTGGAAACGGGGCGGGGAAAACCACTACGTCACTCTTCAGTGTGTCTGAGCTGAAACACACGTCATACTGCTGAGTA
>NW_006800725.1:18095-21142 GCF_000485575.1 Poecilia formosa | reverse complement strand
CAAAGTATCCCGCTTCAGCAGAATAAGGGATGGTCTCACTGTTAACAGAGCCGTGCTCAGAATATGGAGCTAAAATAGTTGGATTATTATCATTTTCATCCAGGATTAAAACATTTACTGTAACGTTGCTGCTGAGTGGAGGAACACCAGAATCTGTGGCCTGAACCTTAAACTTAAATGTTTTTAACTCTTCGTGGTTAAAAGACTGTAAACAGATTATATCGCCAGTGTCTGAGTTGATGTTTAAAAGAGAAGATATTGGAATATCATTAGATGACACTGGTAACAATTTGTAGGTAACCTTCGCATTGTCATATAGATCAGAATCAACTGCTTTCACTGTATAAAGTGTTGAACCAATCGGGGTGTTTTCTATGACATAAATGTGAAGCACTGGCTCCACAAATCGAGGAGGATTGTCATTGACATCAGCGACATTGACTGTAACGATTTTCATACTGGACAAAGGCGGACTTCCCTCATCTGTTGCTATTATGGTGATATTATGAGCAGAAATATTTTCTCTGTCCAGCTGTCCGTCAACTATTAACGAATAGTCATTTTTGTAATTGGACTTTAGCTTAAAATGAACAGATCCAACCACGCTGCATTTAGTTAAACCGTTGTTCCCGCCGTCTTTATCGACCACTGTTATTAAAGCAACTATCGCTCCTAATTTTGCGTCCTCTCTTATTGGTGTCACTAATGATGTTACTAATATTTCTGGAGCATTGTCATTAATATCGATCACCTCTATTAGTAATTTAGCATGGGCACTACGAGAGGAGGCTCCCTGATCCTTTGCTTGCACTCTCAGCTCATAACCAGGCGTTTTCTCAAAATCAACGCTACTCTTTAAAGTAACTGTTCCAGTTTCAGAATTCATATCGAATACTTTAGTTAGGTCAGAATTACCTCGTCTTAGAAAAGAATACACGATCTTACCATTCATGCCTTCGTCTAAATCAGTGGCATTTAATTTTATCAATACAGTCCCCGTTGCTGTGTCTTCATTTACACGTACTTTATAAAGAGATTTACTGAACATCGGCGTGTTGTCATTAGCATCTATTACATTTACATGTATCTGTAATGTACCAGATCTTCCTGGTATTCCTCCATCCACAGCGGTCAGGATGAGTTTAAGCTCTGGCTGTTTCTCCCGATCTAAAGCTTTCTCAAGCACAAGCTCAGCAGATAAACCATCTTCACCGGTGCTTTGAACATCGAGTGAAAAATGTTCGTTCTTATCCAGCTTGTAGCTTTTCACTGCGTAGTTCCCCATGTCTGCATCTTCTGCGACTGGCAGAAGAAAGCGCTCTCCCGGTGACACGGATTCAGAGATGTTCAGAAAATACAAATGCTCGTTAAAGTCGGGCGAGTTGTCATTAATATCTAAAACGTTCACTTCAATGCGGTGTACAACCATCGGGTTCAACAAAACTGCCTGTATTCGTAGAGAGCATCGTTCGGTGTTTGAACATATCTCCTCTCTGTCGATCCTGTCGTTAACAAATATATCTCCGGTCCCTAAATTTACGTCAAAATATTTCTTACTGTTACTTGAAAGAATGCTCAAATCTCGGTCCTCCAGTTCTTGCACATCTACGTTCAGATCCTTTGCGATATTGGCCAGCAAGGTCCCTTTGTTCACCTCCTCGGAAATGGAGTAAGATAAATGCGAAGCACCGCATTCACAAAGACAAAGCAGCACAATCCAACATATCCAGGAGCATTTCTCGTTCCCCATCCTGAACAATGAACGCAGAATTCCTTGTATCCCAGTTGATCCAATATGTTTTATATATCTCCCTCGTCAGTAGAAATACCATCATCAACAGCAACTTTTTTTTTTCTTTCACCACGGCACAGTCGGACAGTCTCTGCAAACGGATAACCAATTGGTGCTTTCGCTCCGCCGTGCAAAGGTGGAGTTTACACGGGCTGTAAAAAAATGTACCGACGGTCTCCAGCGACATCTTGTGGGAGTTTGAAGTAGACATGAGTAGACTAATCATACATTTTAATTCAGGCTCTTCCCGACGCTTTGAGTACTTTAAAATTTAACGGAAAATAATTACCCTTTAAATCTTGTCATTCTGCGGACTTTTCTAATCACATTGTATTGAAGCAACAGATAAATATCTCCGATGCATTATAAGAAGAAACAAACTCAATGTTATGAAATAGTAAAAAGCATGCTTCATTTTTTTTAACAAAATATTTGACCAGTCTACCATATCAATCTAAAATGATCAGGTTTCGTAGTTTCCATGTTTGATTTGAAATAGGTGACTGTTTTCAGTACCATGGAGAGGTTCATACACTCATGGATATTCTCTGGAGTCACCTTATTTTCAGATGATGACATAAAAAGTCAAAATAGTTACTATTAAGAGCACACTAATGCATCTGTAAAAAAAAAAAAAACTGAAACACATGACAAATTACACAGTATATGAAAAGGCAGCAAAGTGCAGCATGCTAATGGCAACGATCTACATACCAATGTCGCACAAAAATGAAGCTAATTACTTGCGATTAGTCAGTAACGAACATCAACAAAAGGAACACTGAGCACCAGCAGTAAACATCCACTCACTGAATTCACATTAAAGTGCAGAAAATTTCGCAACTAGATTGGACCATTATTCTAATCAGACTCAAAAAAAAAAGAAAAAAAAAGCGACAAAAAGTGCTCAACACAACTTAGCATCACAAAATGTTGGTGGTCCAGCAACAAGCTAAATAATCCAAATTATTGCTGTACTGGAAGTATATATTAACTTGATCTGACCTGTTCATTTCATTCATGTACTTATTTAAGCAAAAATTCAGGAGCACATGTATCTGAAAGTAAAGAAAAAGCTCGCTGTTGTTGCTTGAATATATATTAGAGAGAAAACGGAAAGTTTGAAGTTAGAAAAGAAAAGCACAAACATGTTAAAAAGCAAAAGCCTACCTTTTCTGTGTTTGGTAAAGTCTGAGTTCTGGTAAAAGTATCACTCCCGTTAATACTGATCAGTTCAGCATCTACAGGTGGAAAC
>NW_006800725.1:14797-17723 GCF_000485575.1 Poecilia formosa | reverse complement strand
CAAAGGAAACAACCTGTCCTGATTTCTCCGGTGCTGGTTCCGATCCTGAACAGGTTGTTTCCTTTGGGCTCCGACAGGGGATAAGAAAGCAGCGCATTGTATCCAGAATCTGCGTCCACAGCCCTGATCTTTGCTACAAAGTATCCCGCTTCAGCAGAATAAGGGATGGTCTCACTGTTAACAGAGCCGTGCTCAGAATAAGGAGCTAAAATCGTTGGATTATTATCATTTTCGTCGAGAATTAAAACATTAACAGTCACGTTGCTGCTGAGCGGAGGAACACCAGAGTCTGTAGCCTGAACTTTAAATTGTATTGTTTTCAACTCCTCATAGTTGAAAGATTGTAACGCACTAATTTCACCCGTTTCTCCGTTTATATGCAAAGTAGCTGAAAGTGGTGTTTTCGCAGGATTTTTATCAACTAAAGAATAAGTAATTTTAGCATTTTCGTTTGCATCCGCATCCTGTGCTGTGGCCTTTGTGATTATTTGTCCAACTTTACTGTTCTCTTTCAGATACACATTTATATCACCTTCTGGAAATCTAGGTGCATTGTCATTGACGTCAGAAATATACACTTTGACTACAGCAGTACTAGTGAGCGGTGGGCTTCCTTCATCTAGAGCAGTAATAGTCAAATTATGAACGGATACTGTCTCCCTGTCAAGAGGACCGTCAATTAATAATGAATAATAGTTCTTGTAGTTTGACGTTAATTTAAATGGGACGGAGTCTTGGATTTTACAACTGGTGAGGCCATTCGGTCCTCCGTCCTTATCGCTCACTGTTACCAAAGCAATGACTGTTCCAACTGTCGCATCTTCCTGCACAGTACTCATCATGGACGTTATCGAGATTTCTGGTGCATTATCATTAATATCAACAACCTCGAGCAACACCTTAGCGTAACCACTCCTGGGGGATCCGCCTTGATCTGTTGCGCGCACTCTTAATTCATATACATTACTTTCCTCGTAATCCAAATCAGCTTTCACAATAATATCACCGCTGTCCGGAATAACACTGAATTTCTTAGAAGAGTCTACCGTTCCGCCTCCCATTAAAAAATATGTGACGTCTGCATTCGGACCCTCGTCTAAATCAGTTGCATTTAATTTTAATATTGTTGTACCCACCGGTATGTTTTCGCTGACACTTACTTTATAAAGTGAATTACTGAACAAAGGTGAATTATCATTGGCATCTATCACGTTTACGAGAATTTGCATGCTGCCAGACTTCAAAGGTTTTCCTCCGTCCACGGCTGTCAGGGTCAGTTTCATTGTGGATTGCTTTTCTCTGTCTAAAGCTTTTTGCAGAACCAACTCGGCAGACACGCTGTCGCGACTGCTGCTGACATCTATCGAAAAATACTCATTTGGACTAATTTTAAAGGTTTTGACTGAATTAATGTCAGTATCTGCGTCGTGAGCCGCTGGGAGAGGATATCTTTCCCCCGTGGAGGATGATTCAGAGATATTGAACACATGGATTTTCTCTGCGAATGCGGGTGCGTTATCATTAATATCCAGGATGTTTACTTCAATGCGATATATGTTCATGGGATTGCTAAGGATTCCCTGTATGTTTAAGGGACACTTGGGTGTATTAGGACAAAGCTCTTCGCGGTCGATCCTGTCGCTTACAAATAACGCTCCTGTTTTTAAATTAGCTTCAAAATACGTCTTACTATGTCCAGATACAATTCGAAATCCTCTTTCCTCCAGTTGCTGTGCGCTGACGTGAAAATCCTTAGCAATATTCCCGACCACTGTCCCTTTGTCCACCTCCTCGGAGACCGAGTAGGAAATCTGAGCGGAGGACCAATCAAATAAACAAAGAGAAATGGCGAGCAGCATCCATTCGGCATCTCTTTTCTGTTTCCGATTCATTATTGTACAAAATGGTCAATCCAAACTAAACTCCTTTACTTATAAAACGGCAAAAAAGAGAAAGAAAAAATACGTCCAACATCTTCGAGTCTCGAGACCATCTCTCTCCACGACGACGTTTGCAAATCCAAACCAACACCAAGTACAGAGTGGTTCAAAATCCAGTAAAAGGAGGAGTTTCAAATCATTAGACGAGCATGAGGGAATGCATGGTCTCGGGTGACATCTTGTGTCCGATATACAGACTTTCATAGATTAACAATAATAATAAAAACCCTGGCAAAATCAGTCAGTCAGTGCTCTTGTTTTTTTTTTTGTTTTGTTTTTTTTTACCGAAGAAACATCAAGAAAATATAGCTTCCGGTCAGCCTAGTAATATTTACGTGAGTTGATAAGTATAACCTTCAACCACACAGTGTGAAAAGCCTAAAATATAGTGACCGCTTTAGAAGAAAAGCACAAATAGATGAAATGGCTGGAGAGAAATGCTACGACTACTAGTAGAAGTAATAATAATAATAATAATAATAATAATAATAATAATAGTTAATACAGCTCTTTGTAGTTATTTTTATAAATAATTTAACCAGTAGTCATATTCACATTGTATTACAGCACCATGGCTAGCGTTTGCGAGGATTGGTGGACCACAAACGAACTAGTCAAAAAGGTAAAGTCACAACTATGGCAGATTTCACTTTCATTTAATAGTGAATTTATTGCAAATTGACTGATGATGAACATTTTTCATCGATGTTTGTCGGCTTATCAGGAAAATAGAAAACCACTATACTTTTCATGGGTTTAGACACATGAAAATATTACATACGATGGAAGTTGTAGCAAGAAAATCGACTTTTACCATTTTAAAAAAAAAATATAGCGTTTTGAAGATAACTCACCTTATCTTTGTTTGGTAAAGTCTGAGTTCTGGTAAACGTATCACTCCCATTTATACTGATCAGTTCAGCATCTACAGGTGGAAATGGTGCGGGGAAAACCACTACGTCACTCTTCAGTGTGTCTGAGCTGAA
>NW_006800725.1:11498-14214 GCF_000485575.1 Poecilia formosa | reverse complement strand
CTGAGCGGAGGAACACCAGAATCTGTAGCCTGAACTTTAAACTGAAACGTTTTTAACTCCTCGTAGTTAAACGACTGCAGATTTATAATATCTCCTGTATTTGAGCTAACTGTGATCATCGAACTAATCTGCGTATTTTTCGGAGAATTAAGTACGCTGTACGTTGATTTAGCATTTTCATCTGAATCTGAGTCAAACGTAGTTAGCCTATGAATCGTTGTTCCAGTTTGGATGTTCTCTTTTACAAACACGTTTATTAGAGAATCAGGGAATCGAGGAGGATTGTCGTTTACATCAGAAACCTCAAGCGCAATTACAGCTGCTGTCGAGAGCTCAGGTGATCCCTCATCTGTTGCTTCAATTGATATATTATATTTGGAAATATTTTCTCTGTCGAGTGGTCCATCGACCAACAAAGAAAAGTAATTTTTATAATTAGATTTTAATTTAAATGGTACAGAACCTGTTATCTTACAATTTATTTGACCATTGTTGCCTCTGTCTCTATCAGTCACCGTCACCATCGCAACAGCCGTGGCTATTTCAGCGTCTTCCTTTATTGGGCTCATAAGGGATGACACCAATATTTCTGGAGCGTTGTCATTAACATCAATCACTTCGACTAAAACTTTGCTATGCGCACTGCGTGGAGGACTGCCTTTGTCTCGTGCTTGAACACGAATTTCAAATGCTCGGTTTTCCTCATAATCAATGTTGCCTTTAACTATAATCTCTCCGCTGTTTTTATTAAGGGAAAATATTTCTTCTGGATTTAATCGCGCCCCCTCTGTAAAAGAATAAACGATCTGACCATTGACACCCTCGTCTAAATCAGTGGCACTCAGTGTTAATAAAATTGTGCCCACATTTGCATTCTCAGTCACTTGTACTTTGTAAAGAGGCTTACTAAATACGGGCGAATTGTCGTTTACGTCCAAAACATTCACTTTTATCTGTAAAGTTCCTGCTCTAGGGGGTTTTCCGCCATCGACTGCAGTCAGAATCAGCTCGATCACGGGCTCTTTTTCTCTATCTAATGCTTTTTGCAGTACTAATTCAGCAGATGCACTCTGGTCACCAGCGCTTTGTATATCTAATGAGAAATACTCATTTGTGTTTAGCTTGTACGTCTTCACCGAATTAGTTCCCACATCCGCATCATGAGCCACTGGGAGCGGATGTCTCTCCCCAACATGCGAAGCTTCAGATATATCAACTGTAATCGCTTCCTCGAGAAAAAAGGGAGCGTTGTCATTAATATCATTTATCAAGACCTCGATTCGGTGGAGGCTGCGAGGGTTGCTCAATATGGCCTCGATGTTTAAAAAACATTTTGCCAGATTCGGACAGAGCTCCTCCCGGTCTATCCTTTCGCAGACGAATATTGCTCCGGATTCACGATTTATGTCGAAATACCGTTTTTTGTACCCAGATGCCATTTGGAGGTCCATGTTCTGCAGCTGCTGCACACTGAGGTTTAAGTCCTTCGCAACGTTTCCAACCACTCTGCCTTTGTCCACCTCCTCGGAAATGGTATATGATATCTGAGCCACGGACCGGTCACAGAAACAAAAAAGGGTGAAAATCAGGATCCACATGTTATCCCATCGTGTCCGAGCCGCCATCGCTTTTCAAAAGAATCCCCACACGTTCTGCTTTAGTGCTTAAAAAAGCATGTTTTTCTTCCATATATCCATTCTTGCAAAAGATCCTCACTCGCTACGGTTCTCGCTCATCTGCGAGGCGTTATCACAAAGCAGCATCCGATGATGACGTCGTAGCTTTGTCTTGAATAAGGGAGGAGTTTCCATCATATTAAAACAGCTTTTGTTGCGCGGTCTCTTGCGACACCTTGTGATTACTTAACTGTACAACAAACTAATGTACAACAGTTGTACAACAACTGCACAACAATTTGTTTGGGCAACTGCGCAGCAAAATATCTTCTGTTGGAATAGAGATACTTTTATAAAAATGCTAAATTAGTAAGTTATGTAATTTAAAAGCCAAAAACACAAACAAGTCACTGGTTAAAAAAAGAAAAGAAATCGCACTCAGCGTACTAAGTTGAACGACACAGCGTCAGCACCAAGAACAGCTCTTCACTCTCAACACAAACTGCAGCGAAGAGGCAAACAACGGTCAGAACCATGGACAGCGCATGAACAGAATTCCAGCGTCTTTCTGCCACTTAATAACTTTGATTTATAACAGACAAAATGAAAACAAAACAAACAAAAAAAAAATCTGTTGTTAATATTTTTTGAAAAATATAGAGTTTCTGAAACTCTGGCTAAATAAAGGCTTCCTGAAACTTCACCATTAATTTAATTTAAACATTAATAAAAACATAAAGAATGAAGCAATTGTGGATGACTTTAAAACTTCCTCAATATGGTAAAACGGTGAGTATAATTGACATGTTATTAATTTATTGAGTGAATCTAAATTATTGCCTTATCAAAGGAAATACTCAAACCACAGCTCCAATAATCTTCTGGACAGTTTGGTCTTGTAGCTGATTTTTTTTTTAACACATTGCTTTTAAGCAAAATTAAAATTGACTCAACACGTGTGCACTACTTACCTTTTCTTTGTTAGGTAAAGTCTGAGTCCTGGTAAAAGTATCACTCCCGTTAATACTGATCAGTTCACCATCTACAGGTGGAAACGGGGCGGGGAAAACCACTACGTCACTCTTCAGTGTGTCTGAGCT
>NW_006800725.1:8436-10370 GCF_000485575.1 Poecilia formosa | reverse complement strand
ATCTCAAACGCTTTCTTTTCTTCATAGTCGATTTCACTTTTCACTGAAATGACTCCCGTTACAGAGTCTATTTTGAAAGTATCAAGGACATGATCTTGATCTTTACTGCGAAGAGAGAACACTATTTCACTGTTTGATCCTTCATCGGCATCTGTGGCATTTAAAGTCAAGATTGATGTGCCAATTGCGACGTTTTCTAGCACGTTTATCTTGTAAAGACTGCTGCTAAAAATAGGCGCGTTATCGTTTATATCCAAGACATTTATTTCAATTTCTGATGTACCTGAATTAGCCGGAGAGCCCCCGTCGAATGCAGTTAACATGAGTTTTATATTTGATTTTGTCTCTCTATCTAAGTTTTTTTGCAGCACCAGTTCTGGAGATATGCTCTCTCCTCTTTTGTGTGTGACAAGACTGAAATATTCATTTGGACTGAGCTTGTAGCCGCTAACGCCATTTTTACCAACATCAGCGTCGCTTGCTTCCGACAAGGCTAATTTAAACCCTGGCGAGGTATTTTCTGCGACATCCAATAGTTGCGATTTCGCATTAAAAGCAGGAGAATGATCGTTGACATCTTTAATTTCTATCTCCACGCGGTACAACTTCAACGGGTTGTTTATTACCGCCTCCAAACTAACAAAGCATTTGGACTCATCTGCACACAGCTCTTCTCGATCTATCCTCTCATTAGTGGTCAAAAATCCGGTCTTTAAATTTACTTCAAAGTATTTATTTTTAGATGCAACAATTTGAAACAAGCGGGAGTCCAAATCTTGCACGTTCAAGTTAAGGTCCTTCGCAATATTTGCTATGTTAGTGCCTGGTTTTACCTCTTCTGAAACAGAATAAAACAGCTGTGTCGTCGCCGCTTCCTGGTAACAACCCAGCAGTCCCAGCAGAAAATGTGTCAAAGCAGGTCTCCAGAAATGTGTTGGTAACATAATTCCGTTTAAAGATATCAAAGTATAGTTCGTTTATATTTCCCTTTCCTCTGAGCAGTCAAAATTCAAGGCAAGATCCTTCGCTTTGTTGAAATGTACTCCATAACGTCGTCCCGTCTGTTCCCGAATCTCTTTGTGCTGAAAATCGCAGCCAGTCTCCTTTTGCTCTAGGAGGAGCGTTACCACTTCAGTGTTACGGTCTATAGCGTCGCTTTGTGGCGATTTCGCAAAACCACACTCATCAGAAATAATAATAAAAAAAATGCTACCTTGAATAAAAATACATAAAGATTCTACTGAAGGGTATAACTTACATTCCGATGCAGGAAAGGTTGTTGAAAGGTGTTTTATTTATTATTATTATTATTATTATTATTATTATTATTATTATTATTATTATTATTTTACTTTTTACAGAAAAAGAAAGGAAGAGGGGGGAATGCATGTGACAATCTTTATGAAAAACTTATTAAAATTTTCACTACAAACGACAGAAATAAATACATATGCGGTGCTTTATAAGCAAAAAACATTATGTCAGAATGTAGTTTCAAGCAAATTGTCGCCCAAGAGGAAACATGTCAGAGTAAACAAATAGTATACTGTATAGACCATTGAATAATGCTCATTTCATCATGTGAGGATTTGACACACAATATCTAGTCAACGTATGAGCACAAGTAACATACATTTGAAAATTAAAATTCAGCGTCTTGGAAAGTGGAATACAGTTCTGCAAGCAGTAACGACTCAAAAGCATAATGATTTGAACTTGTATTTGCAAAACAAATAAAAAATAAAAAATCTATCTTGCATGATCCTTATCAATATAAGTATTACCCACGCATCTTTGGTAAAAACAACAAAACTTAAATTCTAAAAGAATTCTTACCTTATCTTTGTTTGGTAAAGTCTGAGTTCTGGTAAAAGTATCACTCCCATTTATACTGATCAGTTCAGCATCTACCGGTGGAAATGGTGCGGGGAAAA
>NW_006800725.1:5636-7890 GCF_000485575.1 Poecilia formosa | reverse complement strand
CGTGCTCAGAATAAGGAGCTAAAATGGTTGGATTATTATCATTTTCATCCAGGACAAAAACATTAACAGTCACGTTGTTGCTGAGCGGAGGAACACCAGAATCTGTGGCCTGAACTTTAAATTGAAATGTTTTCATCTCTTCGTAATTAAATGTCTGCAGACTTACTATATTTCCTGTTTCTGAGTTGATGTCAATCATTGTTGACAGCGGTACAACGTTATTATTACTGATTATTGCGTAGCTCACCATGCTGTTTTCACTAGCATCAGCATCAGTTGCAGATACTGCCTTTAAAACCGTCCCAACTGGACTATTTTCCTGCACATACATATTAATTACAGCCTCAGAAAACTGAGGCGCGTTGTCATTTATATCGGAAACTTGAATTGAAACAACACTTGTGTTAGACAGTGGAGGGCTCCCTTCATCTATAGCTTTAATTGTTATGTTATACTGGGAAATTAATTCCCTGTCTAGAGCCTGACTTAAAACCAGAGTATAATAATTTTTGTAATTTGTCTCCAATTTAAAGGGAACGGTGTTCAAAATATCACATTTTACCTCACCGTTTTTGCCACCGTCTCTGTCGAGAACTGAAACAAGTGCAACTGCGGTGCCAATTTCAGCGTCCTCTCTAACACTACGGAGCAGTGACGTGACAGTGATGTCAGGTGCATTGTCATTTACATCCACCACCTCCACCAGGACTTTACACTGAGCTGTTAGCGGAGGACTGCCTTTGTCTGCAGCCTGCACACGAATCTCAAAAGATGGATTTAATTCAAAGTTTATATTCTTTTTAACTGTTAGTACTCCTGTTTCACTATCAATTTCAAAGATTTCTAAAACGTGGTCCTGATCGTTTGAATTCAATGAATATACAATTTCTTTGTTCAATCCCTGGTCGGCATCAGTCGCAGCCACCTCGACTAAGGTCATTCCGACGGGCGCATTTTCTGTAATGCTTGTTTTATACAGTGTTTTGACAAAAGTGGGAATGTTATCGTTTATATCAAGCACACGAATAATAATTTCTGACGTACCTGATTTCACTGGTGTTCCTCCGTCTATTGCTGTCAGCGTAAGTTTAATTAATTCCTGCTTTTCACGATCTAAGGCTTTCTGTAGGACTAACTCAGCTGACACACTCTCACCTTTGTGCACTTTTAATGAAAAATACTCGCTAGGCTTTAGCTTATAGGTGCTTATGCCGTTTTTCCCCACATCGGCATCATATGCAGACAACAGAGGGAATGTTGTTCCTGGCAAAATGTTCTCTGCTATGTTGATAGTCTGGGATTTCGTACTGAAAACGGGGGCGTTATCATTTACATCTAGAACAACGACTTCAATCTGATAAAGTTTGAGTGGATTGTTAATCACGGCTTCTACATTTATGGTGCATGTCGTCGCCTTCGCACAAAGAAGTTCTCTGTCGATTCTTTCGCTCACGTAGAGAAATCCTGACTTTAAATTGACATCAAAATACTTTGTCTTCGATCCGGCAACTGTCTGGAACATGCGCGACTCCAAGTCCTGCACATTAATGTTGAGATCCTTTGCCAAATTGCCAACTGAAGTCCCGGGGTTTACCTCTTCCTGGACAGAGTAAGAAAGCTGCCCAGACACGGCCCCACTGTTACGCTCCACGGAAACAAACAACAGATATAATCCAAAGGAGATCACTCCTCTCAGAGGATCCATAGTTCCGGCCAGCGACAACAAAACATAGATCCGCACATAGGACAGCACAACACTTGATTCATATGGAGAGAATATATAATTACAGACGCGAATACAAAATGTTGCTCTCTCGTTCACTGCGTCTAAGCTCCACAATGTACCGATAAAAATGGATGATCTCAACATGGGAGGTGCCTTTACAAATCAACCACCCCCGTCGGTGTTACGGTCTTGACTGTCGCCTCATGGACATTTTGAGGAACTGCATCAAACCAACAAAACTCAGTTAAAAATACTTGTTTTAAAAAGGCATTTACTCATACAAGTATATGAATCGAAATAAATGTTTTCCTTGTTTATAATGTCAGATCTTTTTTATTACGATCTAGGATTATGCAAACAATAAAATAGTTCACCATCGTGAACACAGCAATTAGCGAGGCTCAAGATGACATTCACTGGCGTGGGGCAAAGAGATAAGCATATTCCAATATGCTGCAAATCATACATGTCTTATAATTATGCATGAGTAAATGGAGCCACAGTATAAAAGAAAAAGACGATCTAAAG